>NC_135829.1:23603576-23690471 GCF_964213995.1 Mustelus asterias | reverse complement strand
GCCCAGGCAACTGGGATTGAGCCCAGGCAACTGGGATTGACCAGGCAACTGGTTGCCCAGGCACTGGGATTGAGCCCAGGCAACTGGGATTGAGCCCAGGCAACTGGGATTGAGCCCAGGCAACTGGGATTGAGCCCAGGCAACTGGGATTGAGCCCAGGCAACTGGGATTGAGCCCAGGCAACTGGGATTGAGCCCAGGCAACTGGGATTGAGCCCAGGCAACTGGGATTGAGCCCAGGCAACTGGGATTGAGCCCAGGCAACTGGGATTGAGCCCAGGCAACTGGGATTGAGCCCAGGCAACTGGGATTGAGCCCAGGCAACTGGGATTGAGCCCAGGCAACTGGGATTGAGCCCAGGCAACTGGGATTGAGCCCAGGCAACTGGGATTGAGCCCAGGCAACTGGGATTGAGCCCAGGCAACTGGGATTGAGCCCAGGCAACTGGGATTGAGCCCAGGCAACTGGGATTGAGCCCAGGCAACTGGGATTGAGCCCAGGCAACTGGGATTGAGCCCAGGCAACTGAGATTGAGCCCAGGCAACTGAGATTGAGCCCAGGCAACTGAGATTGAGCCCAGGCAACTGAGATTGAGCCCAGGCAACTGAGATTGAGCCCAGGCAACGGAGATTGAGCCCAGGCAACGGAGATTGAGCCCAGGCAACGGAGATTGAGCCCAGGCAACGGAGATTGAGCCCAGGCAACGGAGATTGAGCCCAGGCAACGGAGATTGAGCCCAGGCAACGGAGATTGAGCCCAGGCAACGGAGATTGAGCCCAGGCAACGGAGATTGAGCCCAGGCAACGGAGATTGAGCCCAGGCAACGGAGATTGAGCCCAGGCAACGGAGATTGAGCCCAGGCAACTGAGATTGAGCCCAGGCAACTGAGATTGAGCCCAGGCAACTGAGATTGAGCCCAGGCAACTGAGATTGAGCCCAGGCAACTGAGATTGAGCCCAGGCAACTGAGATTGAGCCCAGGCAACTGAGATTGAGCCCAGGCAACTGAGATTGAGCCCAGGCAACTGAGATTGAGCCCAGGCAACTGAGATTGAGCCCAGGCAACTGAGATTGAGCCCAGGCAACGGAGATTGAGCCCAGGCAACGGAGATTGAGCCCAGGCAACGGAGATTGAGCCCAGGCAACGGAGATTGAGCCCAGGCAACGGAGATTGAGCCCAGGCAACGGAGATTGAGCCCAGGCAACGGAGATTGAGCCCAGGCAACGGAGATTGAGCCCAGGCAACGGAGATTGAGCCCAGGCAACGGAGATTGAGCCCAGGCAACGGAGATTGAGCCCAGGCAACGGAGATTGAGCCCAGGCAACGGAGATTGAGCCCAGGCAACGGAGATTGAGCCCAGGCAACGGAGATTGAGCCCAGGCAACGGAGATTGAGCCCAGGCAACGGAGATTGAGCCCAGGCAACGGAGATTGAGCCCAGGCAACGGAGATTGAGCCCAGGCAACGGAGATTGAGCCCAGGCAACTGGAGATTGAGCCCAGGCAACTGGGATTGAGCCCAGGCAACTGGGATTGAGCCCAGGCAACTGGGATTGAGCCCAGGCAACTGGGATTGAGCCCAGGCAACTGGGATTGAGCCCAGGCAACTGGGATTGAGCCCAGGCAACTGGGATTGAGCCCAGGCAACTGGGATTGAGCCCAGGCAACTGGGATTGAGCCCAGGCAACTGGGATTGAGCCCAGGCAACTGGGATTGAGCCCAGGCAACTGGGATTGAGCCCAGGCAACTGGGATTGAGCCCAGGCAACTGGGATTGAGCCCAGGCAACTGGGATTGAGCCCAGGCAACTGGGATTGAGCCCAGGCAACTGGGATTGAGCCCAGGCAACTGGGATTGAGCCCAGGCAACTGGGATTGAGCCCAGGCAACTGGGATTGAGCCCAGGCAACTGGGATTGAGCCCAGGCAACTGGGATTGAGCCCAGGCAACTGGGATTGAGCCCAGGCAACTGGGATTGAGCCCAGGCAACTGGGATTGAGCCCAGGCAACTGGGATTGAGCCCAGGCAACTGAGATTGAGCCCAGGCAACTGAGATTGAGCCCAGGCAACTGAGATTGAGCCCAGGCAACGGAGATTGAGCCCAGGCAACGGAGATTGAGCCCAGGCAACGGAGATTGAGCCCAGGCAACGGAGATTGAGCCCAGGCAACTGAGATTGAGCCCAGGCAACTGAGATTGAGCCCAGGCAACTGAGATTGAGCCCAGGCAACGGAGATTGAGCCCAGGCAGCGGAGATTGAGCCCAGGCAGCGGAGATTGAGCCCAGGCAGCGGAGATTGAGCCCAGGCAGCGGAGATTGAGCCCAGGCAGCGGAGATTGAGCCCAGGCAGCGGAGATTGAGCCCAGGCAGCGGAGATTGAGCCCAGGCAGCGGAGATTGAGCCCAGGCAGCGGAGATTGAGCCCAGGCAGCGGAGATTGAGCCCAGGCAGCGGAGATTGAGCCCAGGCAGCGGAGATTGAGCCCAGGCAGCGGAGATTGAGCCCAGGCAGCGGAGATTGAGCCCAGGCAGCGGAGATTGAGCCCAGGCAGCGGAGATTGAGCCCAGGCAGCGGAGACTGAGCCCAGGCAGCGGAGACTGAGCCCAGGCAGCGGAGACTGAGCCCAGGCAGCGGAGACTGAGCCCAGGCAGCGGAGACTGAGCCCAGGCAGCGGAGACTGAGCCCAGGCAGCGGAGACTGAGCCCAGGCAGCGGAGACTGAGCCCAGGCAGCGGAGACTGAGCCCAGGCAGCGGAGACTGAGCCCAGGCAGCGGAGACTGAGCCCAGGCAGCGGAGACTGAGCCCAGGCAGCGGAGACTGAGCCCAGGCAGCGGAGACTGAGCCCAGGCAGCGGAGACTGAGCCCAGGCAGCGGAGACTGAGCCCAGGCAGCGGAGACTGAGCCCAGGCAGCGGAGACTGAGCCCAGGCAGCGGAGACTGAGCCCAGGCAGCGGAGACTGAGCCCAGGCAGCGGAGACTGAGCCCAGGCAGCGGAGACTGAGCCCAGGCAGCGGAGACTGAGCCCAGGCAGCGGAGACTGAGCCCAGGCAGCGGAGACTGAGCCCAGGCAGCGGAGACTGAGCCCAGGCAGCGGAGACTGAGCCCAGGCAGCGGAGACTGAGCCCAGGCAGCGGAGACTGAGCCCAGGCAGCGGAGACTGAGCCCAGGCAGCGGAGACTGAGCCCAGGCAGCGGAGACTGAGCCCAGGCAGCGGAGACTGAGCCCAGGCAGCGGAGACTGAGCCCAGGCAGCGGAGACTGAGCCCAGGCAGCGGAGACTGAGCCCAGGCAGCGGAGACTGAGCCCAGGCAGCGGAGACTGAGCCCAGGCAGCGGAGACTGAGCCCAGGCAGCGGAGACTGAGCCCAGGCAGCGGAGACTGAGCCCAGGCAGCGGAGACTGAGCCCAGGCAGCGGAGACTGAGCCCAGGCAGCGGAGACTGAGCCCAGGCAGCGGAGACTGAGCCCAGGCAGCGGAGACTGAGCCCAGGCAGCGGAGACTGAGCCCAGGCAGCGGAGACTGAGCCCAGGCAGCGGAGACTGAGCCCAGGCAGCGGAGACTGAGCCCAGGCAGCGGAGACTGAGCCCAGGCAGCGGAGACTGAGCCCAGGCAGCGGAGACTGAGCCCAGGCAGCGGAGACTGAGCCCAGGCAGCGGTGACTGAGCCCAGGCAGCGGAGACTGAGCCCAGGCAGCGGTGACTGAGCCCAGGCAGCGGAGACTGAGCCCAGGCAGCGGTGACTGAGCCCAGGCAACGGAGACGGAGCCCAGGCAACGGAGACGGAGCCCAGGCAACGGAGACGGAGCCCAGGCAACGGAGACGGAGCCCAGGCAACGGAGACGGAGCCCAGGCAACGGAGACGGAGCCCAGGCAACGGAGACGGAGCCCAGGCAACGGAGACGGAGCCCAGGCAACGGAGACGGAGCCCAGGCAACGGAGACGGAGCCCAGGCAACGGAGACGGAGCCCAGGCAACGGAGACGGAGCCCAGGCAACGGAGACGGAGCCCAGGCAACGGAGACGGAGCCCAGGCAACGGAGACGGAGCCCAGGCAACGGAGACGGAGCCCAGGCAACGGAGACGGAGCCCAGGCAACGGAGACGGAGCCCAGGCAACGGAGACGGAGCCCAGGCAACGGAGACGGAGCCCAGGCAACGGAGACGGAGCCCAGGCAACGGAGACGGAGCCCAGGCAACGGAGACGGAGCCCAGGCAACGGAGACGGAGCCCAGGCAACGGAGACGGAGCCCAGGCAACGGAGACGGAGCCCAGGCAACGGAGACGGAGCCCAGGCAACGGAGACGGAACGCAGGCAACGGAGATTACTCCTTCCGTCTATTACTCAGATGCCAAATGGAGCACACTCTCTGAGCTTGGGTGTCAACTCCTTGACAGCACAGTAGAACAATGATCAGGAGACTCTGGGGCCTCGGGACACTTTCCAGGCAGAGCCCGATGTCATTCAACAGTTGTTAACACTGCCCACTTATTATTTTCTGAGGCCATCTTGGAAGCTGCTTGTGCACTCTCGGCTGCAGACTCCAGTTGAAAGTCACTGCTTCTTAAAGAAAAGGTTGTAGGTTGAAATCCTGGGACAGCTTGATATTTTATTTATCTGCCACTCTTTGGGAGGCTTGTATACAAAGGGAGGTGAGAGAATGGTGATAATAAACTTTTTCAATCACAAGCACTTCCGGCACAACTCACCACCTGAGCGCATTGTTAATGAGAGACATGCACATTCCTTCCTGCCTTCTCTTTGGAGGTGGGTTGCACACTAGAGAAAATTATAAGAAGTAATTCTGTGTTTGCAAAATATATTTTTGGAATAGTTTTCTAATGCTTTGAGAACCTATTTTGATGTTTTACATTTTAACTCCACCATCCTCTGATAATCATGAGAGCGAGTAGGCAATTCAGCCAATCGAGCCTCTTCCAACTCTGGCCTCTTGTACATCCAGTCTCTCCATTTCACCATTGGCACCATCCATCCAGAGCCTCACCTCTGGAATTCTCTCTCTTTCTCTCTCGCCCCCTTTAAGATTCTCTAAAACTCTACCTCTTTGGTCACTGTCCTTATTCTCCTTCCATGGCTCATTCTTGATTTTTGTTTAATGTATGTCCTGTGAAGCATTGGGATGTTTTATTGTGTATAAATAAAAGTTACTGTCACTAGAAACGGTAGCTGCTTTCTCAGTGCTGAGGGATCTGGACTTGCTGGACAATCATTGATCCTACCCACTTGTCGATATTTTTCCGTAACAGAATTTTAGTTTGGTGTTTAAGATATTTTTAATGTTGTTTGTACGGCTTAGAATTTACTCGTACCCTTTATTATTTGCACAATCCAGGTATTAATGACCTCATGACGGCTGAAGAAAAGACCAAGTTGTATACTGCGATTGGATACAGTGAGAGTTCCCACAACTTGACCTTGCCCAAAGAGGTGTCTCTTTTTATTCTTAACCATTGTTTCGAAATTGCATGTAGGTAAATTCTGAATCAAAGAACTGGTTGCACGATCATGCACTCCCAGGGTAGACATGATGCTTGAAGAGCTTCTCTGGGCTGTGATCCAAGGGAGTGTGACTCTGCCATCAGATTGTGAAATTTGAAATTAGGTGGCATGGTGGCACTGTGGTTAGCAGCGTTGCCTCACGGTGCCAGGGACCCGGGTCTGATTCCTGGCTTGGGTCACAGCCTGTGTGGAGTTTGCACATCCTCCCCGTGCCTGCATGGGTTTCCTCCAGGCCCTCCGGTTTCCTCCCACAGTCCAAAGATGTGCAGGTTAGGTGGATTGGCCATGCTAAATTGCCCCTTAGTGTCAGGGGACTAGCTAGGGTAAATGTATGGGGTTATGGGGATAAGACCTGGGTGGGATTGTGGTCGGTGCGGACTTGATGGGCCGAATGGCCTCCTTCTGCACTGTAGGGATTCTATGATCTATGTGACCCCGGGTTAATTGATCATTGAAATAATATTGAACAGTGTTGATCCCAGTGAGTTGTAACCACATTCACATTTGTTTTTCAGTGAATCAATCATTTTTTATTGTTGAATTTTCTCCCTTCTCTCATGTTGGGTGAAGTTCCACCATGATGAACCATCCAGGGACTTCACTGTGCGATGTTTTGTAGTAGGACTTACTTTAATTTAGCACTTTCCAAGATCCCTGGTGGTTGATTTTTAACTGCCCCTGTAAAGTCCTGGCAAGCCACTTAATTATGTCAAATTGCTGCAGAGAATTGAAAAAAGGGCCCAGTTAGTTCTGCAATGTCCTCCTCAATAACATTGGGGACATGTGCCAAATTTTGGAGAGCTGTCCCACAGGATGAGTCAATCAACAGCTTAACGTAGCTATACTCACTGATTCATACTTTACGACCAATGTCCTAGAATCCTCCAGCAACATCCCTGGGTAGATCCTGTCCCAGTGGCAGGACAAATCCACTAGAGGTGGTGTCATAGTGGTGTAGCGTTGGCAGGGAGTTGCCCTGGGAATCCTCAACATTGACTCTGGACCCCATGAAATCTCATATCATCAGGCCAAACATGGACAATGCACTGGCTTCCGTTACTCCTCCATTACTTCCACCATTTGTAAGAAGCACTGAGGGTAGCAAGAACAGAGAACGAATGTCCTCAGGATGAACTTCGGTGTCCGTTACCAAGAGCGACTTGGTAGCACCCATACAACCTCTACCCTCGTGCTGACCAATTCATCCACTCAACCCCCTGCCCTGCTCTGACTGCTCAGTCCATGCAACCCCTGCTTTGATTGCTTAGTCAAGTGGCTGGGTGCTCCCCACCCCTTCGCTCTGCTCTGCCCTGGGCACCCTGCTCTGACTGCTCAGCCCTGCATCCCGTCCTCTGGCCGTTCAGCTGAGAGCCCCCTCCCCGGCTCTGGCCACTCTGTGCTCAGTCTTCTCTGCACCCCCCCCCCCCCCCCCATCCCTCACCAAACTCACCTGTTAGACTTGTAAATTCCAGGGAATGCAACGCTGATTCGTTCAATCTCTCCTCGTAGTATAGCCCTTAGAATCCAGGGTATCATTCCAGTAAATCTACTCTGCACTGCCTCCAAAACCAATATATCCCTCCTTTGATTTGGTGCAATGTTACATTTTTATTTTTGGGTTTCTTTCTTTGTTATCTCTCATTCTTTTCTTAGACAAGTAGAGCTCCCCTGTGAAATCCCAATTCTCAGACGTTGTATGCAGTTGTATGGCAATAGAACAAGGGGTTTGCTTATCTTTTTCAGTGGTATCTTGTCAAAATTGACCATGTAATGTCCCAATGATAATGTACTGACTGTCTTAACCCCATGGATATGATGTCTGATAAGAGTGCAAATAGGTTAGATTTAATTTGAAGATGTTTTATGTCCTGTTGGTATTGATTTCTTGCAGTATGTTGCAAATGTGATCAGCTTCAAATTGGTCACTACCTCCATCACGATCCGAGAGGAACCTCATGTTCCAGAGATACTGAACGTGCAGATGATTGATCTGAGTACGAGTGTGTTTCAGCGTCCTGGAGCTCAAGGCTTGAAGTAAGCGCTTCATTTTTCTCTACAGTGTTAAATGGATCAAGCATTGGATGGTACGAGAAGATTTCTGATTAACGCAGTATCTGCAACTTGAAGGTTTCAGATAAATGGATATATTTTCAAATTCGGTGGAAATCCTTTTGTTGTGATGTAGGGAAATGATGTCACATTGCGTGTTATGAGCATAAGGTTTCTGAGGCCATCTTGCAAGCTTCTTGTGCACTCTCGGCTGCAGACTCGGGTTCAGACTCGGGTCGAAAGTCACTTTCTTAAAGAAAAGGTTGTAGGTTGAAATCCTGGGACAGCTTGATATTTCATTTATCTGCTACTATTTGGGAGGCTTGTATACAAAGGGAGGTGAGAGAATGGTGATAATAAACTTTTTCAAACACAAGCACTTCCGGCACAACTCACTACCTGAGCGCATTGTTAATGAGAGACTCACACATTCCTTCCTGCCTTCTCTTTGGAGGTGAGTTGCACACTAGAGAAAATTATAAGAAGTCATTCTGTGTTTGCAAAATATATTTTTGAGTAGTTTTTTAATGCTTTGACAACCTATTTTGCTGTTTTACATTTTAACTCCACCATCCTCTGATAATCATGAGAGCGAGTAGGCAATTCAACCAATCGAGCCTCTTCCAACTCTGGCCTCTTGTACATCCAGTCTCTCTTCATTTCACCATTGGCACCATCCATCCAGAGCCTCACCTCTGGAATTCTCTCTCTCTTTCTCTCTCGCCCCGTTTAAGATTCTCTAAAACTCTACCTCTTTGGTTGCCATCCTTATTCTCCTTCCATGGCTCATTATTGATTTTTGTTTAATGTATGTCCTGTGAAGCATAAGGTTTCAAAGTTTGCCAGCAATTTCAGAAACGCATCATCACCACCCCTCCGGTATTCATGCAGATCTGTTGATTAGACACGTTGATGGAATACAACAAAGAAACGTACAGCACAGGAACAGGCCCTTCGGCCCTCCCAAGCCCGTGCTGATCATGACGCCCTATCTAAACTGAAAAAAACCTCCTGCCCGTACTCAGTTCATATCCCTCTATTTCCTCCCTATTCATGTACCCAGCCAGATGCTTCTTAAATGATGCTAATGTGCCTGCTTCCACCATCTCCTCTGGCAGCGCGTTACAGGCACCCACTACACTCTGTGTTAAAAACTTCCCCTGCACATCTCCCTTAAACTTTCCTCCTTTCACCTTGAACCTGTGCCTCCTTGTAATTGACACTTCCACCTGGGAAAAAGCCTCTGACTATCCACCCTGTCTCTGCCACTGTTAATTACGATGTGGAGATGCCGGCGTTGGACTGGGGTAAACACAGTATGAGTTTTAACAACACCAAGTTAAAGTCCAACAGGTTTATTTGGTAGCAAATACCATTAGCTTTCGGAGCAAGGGGCAGCGCTCCGAAAGCTAATGGCATTTGCTACCAAACTCTTACTATTAATGACAAGCAGACCATCTTTAACATTATTAACAGGTTTCTTTCTGCTGTTTAGTTCACAGTGCAAAGTAGATCTGGAATGTATTTGCACATCCTTGAGTCTTGTGTATATTTCTTGAAGCTCATTTTGGTTTTTTTCCCAGTTGAGCTGGGATATTTCTGATATTAGACGAGAGTCAGTACAAGTGGGTGAAGAGTTTCAATTCTAAAATGGCAACTTACTCTAAGTCGGATCAAATTCTGGTGGCCCTGCTATAGGAAGGACGTTAAACTAGAAAGCGTGCAAAAAAAATTCACAAGGTGTTACTGGGACTGGAAGGTTTGAATTATAAGGATAGGCTGGGACATTTTTTTTCCCTGGAGCGTAGGAGGATGAGGGGTGACCTTATGGAGGTTTATAAAATCATAGATAAGGTGAATAGCCAAGGTCTTCTCCCCAGGGTGAGAGAGGAAAGATTTAAAAGGGATCTGAGGGGCAACTTTTTCTCTGAGGGTGGTGCGTGTATGGGAAGGAGCTGCCAGAGGAGGTGGTAGAGGCAGGTACAAGTGCAACATTGAGAAGACATGGATGGGAACGGTTTAGAGGGATATGGGCCAAACACAGGCAAATGGGACCAGTTCAGTTTAGGAAACCTGGTTGGCATGGACGAGTTGGGCTGAAAGGCCTGTTTCCATGCTGTACATCTTTATGGCTCTAAGTTGACCTTTCCTATGGATAGCCCTTCCTTACTGGAGCTGTTGAAGTTGCTGTCAGCAGCACACTCATCCTGTAAATGGGATACAAGTCTGAGAGCTACATCAATGTCACTTTGCTCTTGAGATGGGCTTTGAGTTACAATTGGACAAAATTTACCAACCATATTGGATAACTATTACAATAAGATAAAGCAAAATACTGTGGATGCTGGAATCTGAAACATAAAAAGAAAATGCTGGAAAATCTCAGCAAGTCTGACATCCTCTGTGGAGAGAGAAGAGAGCCAATGCTTCGAGTCAGGATGACCCTTTGTCACAGCTGAAGACGAGGAAAATCAGGCAAGGTTTATACTGAGTGTGCAGGGGGTGACTGTAATTGATAGGAATGGCATAGACAAACGGGTAAAGGGAATGTAAATAGTGATGGTAAATGGTGAGCTATTAATTTGAGTTCAAAAGAGAAAAGCTTTGACAAAGGGTCATCTGGACTCGAAACGTCAACTCTTTTTTTCCCCTTACAGATGCTGCCAGACCTGCTGAGATTTTCCAGCATTTTCTCTTTTGGTTTCAGATTCCAGCATCCGCAGTAATTTGCTTTTATTAATTTGAGTTGTCTAGCTGGGTTTTGTTTTATTTCTGAATGCCAGTGACTGTTCCCTGGGATCCTCAGCCACTGGCTCTTGGATGACGACCAGTTTATCTGCCCACTGGGTGGGAAATGGAATCTGCTATTAAGTTTAGAAGAATCACACCAAACGTTTGGCTATTTCTGGCCTACCCAACACTCTCCCTGCCTCTCCATAAAGAAGGTGTGAATTATTATAATTTAATTCTGCATTGATTTGAGCAAACTTGTAACTTGCCTCTGTTTTATTGTTTATTGATTTTATTTATTAGTGTCACAAATAGGCTTACATTAACACTGCAATGAAGTTACAAATCCCTAGTCGCCATACTCTGGCACCTGTTCGGGCACACTGAGGCAGAATTTTACATGGCCAATGCACCTAACCAGCATGTCTTTTGGACTGTGGGAAGAAACCGGAGCACCTGGAGGAAATCCACGCAGACATGGGGAGAATGTGCAGACTCTGCACAGACAGTCACCCAAGCTGGGAACTGAACCCAGCTCCCTGGCGCTGTGAGACAGCAGTACTAACCATTCTGCCACCGTGCCACCCCTGTTGTATGTTGCGCTGGTTGTTGTAAGCCTGGAATTGTAATCATGCTTGTGTTCCCTTTTTTGTCTTTGCAGAGTGGAGGCCAGGCTGGAGCACTGGTATGTTACAGGTTTGAAACAACAGAATACAGTTCCGTCTCTCATGGCTTCTGTTGGAGGCACAGAGTCCTCTTTGCTCAGTGTCTGTTTCGAGATTAATCCAGCAGGAAGCAATGCAGATCAACTTTTAAATGTGCAGTCTCAACCAGTGGAGCTGATTTATGATGCTGTAAGTACAGAATACAAGAGAACACTGCTAATGTTTTCTCAGATTTGGGTTTATATAGCACAGGTTTACTTCGCACCTCTCGCATCCTCAGGATGTACCAAAATGTTTTGCAGTCACTGAAGTATTTTTGAAGTGCAATCAGTGTAATTTTCAATTTATACAGAGCAAGATCCCACAGACACTTGGCTAAATAGCCAGTTAATCTGTTTTTGATGATAATTGAGGGATAAATGATGGCCAGGAATCTGGGAGAATTCCCCTGTTCTACTTCGAATAGTGCTGTTAGATCTTTTCTATCAGTCATAAGATTGTGTGTTCCTGGTATTGGGGTTGAGTCCAGAACTTTCCATCTCGTGTTGATGATGCTACAGCAGAACCAAAGCTGATGCCGCAAATTTAAAATATCTTGACAGTTGCCAAACAAATATTTATCCTGCTCTGATAATTCAGGCTTTTGTTTCTTAGCTTGTTTGACATTTCATATCTTAAGATTTCTGTCAGCTTCTCCCTTGATAATCAATCGTTTAAATCTGCTTTTATGTTAGAATCCTTCTGTTTATCGAACTCTGCTTATACCTCATTAAATTACATGTTAAAGTACAGCTCCCCATTGATTTGCTGCTTTAATGTTGAATTGCATCCACCAGAAAGTCCAGGAATTCATCTCCAATCTGTAGTCCGTTCATTGCTCCTTGACTGCATTGCCATTAAACTGCTGGCCATTGCTTTCTCTGCCTCACATTTTTAAATGGTTCTTTCTCCTCGCTGTCCACCACTCTTTCAGAAGAACTTATCTTGTTCACCACCTCAAAAATCTCATTCTTGACAGCTCTGTCCTTGCAAACTGCAATGTATTCCAAATCTCCCTTGTCCACCTGCCCCTGCCAAAGTTCTTGCACATGTTAGCTCCAATCCTTCCCATCAACTTGTTTGAATCTCTACAGTTGCCACAGCACCAGAATAACCCTAACTTGAGTCACAAATGGCATCCACAATGATTGTATTGCATTCTCCCTTTTCCTTTTTAATCAGTCTGAAGCCTTTAACATCGGTCTGTGCCATTCTCCTCCAATACGTCTGCCTCCATGTCTAGTTTAGTAGGATTGCCCTTCTTAAGTTCATCTCTTAACCATATGATTTGGCCATGGATTTCTGACGGGGTGGTCATGTTTCGATTAATCTGGTTGAATCTTCTGAGGAAGTCACCAACACAATGCATAAAAGTTGATTTTATTTTTGCACATAAAATATCATTAATAAAATGAAATCACGAGGAATTGGAGATAGCCTTGTGACGTGGGTTGGTACGAGGTGGGTGGGGAGGAGATCGCGAGTAGAGTTTAAGGCTGTGTACTCTGATTGGCGAAAAATATTGCAATGTTTCTCAACAATTTGTACCAGGGCTTCATAGTTCACCACTTAAATCATTGACATGATTGGCGGCACGGTAGCACAGTGGTTAGCACTTAAATCATTGACATGATTGGCGGCACGGTAGCACAGTGGTTAGCACTGCTGCTTCACAGCTCCAGGGACCTGGGTTCGATTCCTGGCTTGGGTCACTGTCTGTGTGGAGTTTGCACATTCTCCTCGTGTCTGCGTGGGTTTCCTCCGGGTGCTCCGGTTTCCTCCCACAGTCCAAAGATGTGCGGGTTAGGTTGATTGGCCATGCTAAAATTGCCCCTTAGTGTCCTAAAATGCGTAGATTAGAGGGATTAGCAGGTAAAAAAAATGGGGGTAGGGCCTGGGTGGGATTGTGGTCGGTGCAGACTCGATGGGCCAAATGGCCTCTTTCTGCACTGTAGGGTTTCTATGATTCTATGATTGATGAAGGGATAGGGAGTTGTAGAGCCAGGTTTGCAGATAATAATAAATTGGGTGGCACAGTTAAGAAATGAAAATGAAAGCAGTAGGTTGCAAAATGGCAGAGATTGAGTGGACAAAACTGTGGTAGATAGGAGTTCAATGTGGATAGATGTGATGTGATCTATTTGGTTCCAAAAAAGATTAATAAGAATATATTCTAAATGGTGAATGATTGGGAGTAATGTTGGATCAAGGTGTCCAGGTATACAAAGGTAGTACACTGGTACGAAAATGTTGCCCTTTAAGGTTGCTTGTCAGGTGACAAATTAAGTTCTGCCTTCAACTTTGAGAACTGCACCCATGGGAAAGATATATTGGTCTTTCAAGTACCAACCAGGGCTTAAAGGTTAAATTATGAAGATCGGTTGCATATGCATTAGGTTTGTATTCCTTTCAGATTAGAAGATTGAAGGATGATTTAATTGGTGTTTAAAATGATAAAGGCATACAAGAGGCTAGATATATGGAAACTATGCTAATGAAGAAATCCAGAACAAATCACCCAATCTTAAAATTAGAGCTGAGATACTCTGGAGTGAAAACAGAAAGCAGAAGGTAGTGGAAATTCTTTCCCTGAAACGTTTTGTGGATGCTGTGTAAACTCGAACTTTTAAGGCTGAAATTGACAGATTTTGTTCACTAAGGATATGGCTGGATATGGAGCCAAGGCAGTTGAGGTACAAATCAATCTTGGTTTAATAGAATGACAGACCAACCTCAAGGGGTTGAATGACCAAATCTGGCGAGGAGTCGGCCAGACTTGCAATGTTAGCTCTGTTCTCTCTTCACAGACACTGACGGATCCACTGAGATTTTCCAGCATTTTCTGGTTGTATATACTGGCATAACTATAGGGTTCATAGTGGGAGATATAGGAAGGATATCAGAGGTAGGTTCTTTACGCAGAGAGTGGTTGGGATGTGGAATGGACTGCCTGCAGTGATAGTGGAGTCAGACACTTTAGGAACATTTAAGCGGTTATTGGATAGGCACATGGAGCACACCAGGATGATAGGGAGTGGGATAGCTTGATCTTGGTTTCAGATAAAGCTCGGCACAACATGGTGGGCCAAAGGGCCTGTTCTGTGCTGTACTGTTCTATGGTCTATATCCCTAGATACCATCTCAGGCTGAACCAGACCTGTCTGCATCCTCCACTTTCTATTCATTCTGGAACTGAGCGATTGACATTATATCTTTTCCATCACAAAGACCGCATACCTCCACTTGCCATTATTGTATTATTGCCTGCCTGCCTCTGCCACATATTTGAGGTTACAGTGAAGAGCTAAAAATATTATCCAAAATATAAGACACAAGCTGAGAACATGGAATCCCTACAGTGCAGGAGGAGGCTATTCAGCCCATTGTACCTGCACCAACAACAATCCCACTCCAGCCTTATCCCCATAACCCCACATGTTTACTCTGCAAATCCCCCTGACACTAAGGGGCAATTTATCATGGCCATCCACCTAACCACACATCTTTGGACCATATATATATATATATATATAAGCACTTTGCACAATATATGGAAGCAAGGTAGAAGAACTTCAAACTGTTGCCTCGAGCAATGGTTGAGAGAGAACTTCACAGACTTCTATAAAATATTACAGGATATAAGTAAAGTGGATCAGAGAATATGTGTTGAAACTTGATGCACCTCAATGAGCACCCGGAAACAAGGCTTTAGAACTGAAGGCTTTAATACATTAACAATGAAACTACTAACACAAATTCACCCGTTCAGACTGAAGGGGTCCTGCCGGAGCAGGGGGTCTTATACCCTGCCACCGGAGGCGGGACCCCACTGGAGTGTGCCATGATAACACTTAGGACAGGTAAACACCCTAACCCAACAACATAGTACAACCCCCATAACAACAACACCCTAGCCCAACAGTAACACAATAACAACCCCAGTGGTGAACCAACGATGGTTCACCACATTCACCCCTCCTTTAGGAACCAAAGGTGGCGGGGTGGATGAAAACAGACAATGACAAAAAAAATAACAGGATTCACAAGTCCAGACGGTCTGGAGGACCACACCGACGCTGCGATCTTCTCAACACCGGTTGCGAAACCGGAGCAGGTGCTTGCGGTGGCTCTCTCAAAACAACATCTGGCTGTCCCCTCAAAGACTCCCGGGCCGGCCGGCCCTGATGAGGCGATGGTGTAGGGGATCCTGGAACGTTTGGTGGTGGTGGTGGTGGTGATGATGGTGGCGCCGATCTCCGAGTCTCAGGCAAGCTGTACATGGGAGTAAAAGTGTTATGCACTGGTCCCGGTGCTGACCGCGCCACGTCTGGGGAAGTAATGAGGAGTAGTGGATCTGTGACTGGGGGAATAGGAGCGACAGGAGTTGCTACGTCCCCTGCGGGCGCCAGGTCTCTAATGGAGACAGTGTCCTCTCGCCCGTCAGGATATGCCACATAGGCATACTGAGGGTTGGCGTGGAGGAGTTGGACCGGTTCGACCAAGGGGTCGGACTTGCGAGCCCTCACATGGCGCCGCAGAAGGACGGGTCCTGGGTACGTCAACCAGGCTGGCAATGAGGTCCCCGAGGACGACTTCCGAGGGAATGAGAACATCCTCTCGTGGGGAGTAGCATTGGTTGCCGTACACAGGAGGGAGCGGATAGAATGGAGCGCAGTTGGAAGGACCTCCTGCCACCGGGAGACTGGAAGGCCCTTGGATTTCAGTGCCAGTAGGACAGCCTTCCAGACTGTAGCATTCTCCCTTTCCACCTGTCCGTTACCCCTAGGGTTGTAGCTCGTGGTTCTACTAGAGGCAATCCCGAATGAGAGCAGGAATTGCCTCAAGTCGTTGCTCATGAACGACGAGCCCCTGTCGCTATGAATATAGCAGGGGTACCCGAACAGGGTAAAAAGCTCACTGAATGCCTTGATGACGGTGGCAGTCGACGTGTCCGCACAGGGGAAAACAAACGGAAACCGGGAAAATTCGTCTATTATGTTAAGAAAATAGACATTCCGATCCGTTGAGGGAAGGGGGCCCTTAAAATCTACACTCAGCCTCTCAAAAGGGCGAGTGGCCTTGACCAAATGTGCCCGGTCTGGTCGATAAAAGTGTGGTTTGCATTCTGCGCAAATCCGACAACTTCTAGTAACTGACCTGACCTCCTCCACCGAGTAGGGTAGGTTGCGGGCTTTTATGAAGTGGTAGAGTCTGGTGACTCCAGGATGACACAGATCATTGTGGAGAGCCTTCAAGCGGTCCTCCTGCATGATGGCGCATGTTCCGCGCGAGAGGGCATCCGAGGGCTCATTGAGCTTCCCTGGACGATACATAATATCGTAATTATAGGTGGAGAGCTCAATTCTCCACCGCAAGATCTTATCGTTCTTGATCTTGCCCCTCTGCGTGTTACTGAACATAAACGCCACGGATCGTTGATCCGTGATCAGGGTGAACCGCTTACCTGCCAGGTAATGGCGCCAGTGTCTGACTGCCTCCACAATGGCCTGAGCCTCCTTTTCCACCGCTGAGTGCCGAATCTCTGGGCCTTGAAGGGTGCGGGAAAAAAACGCGACGGGCCTGCCTGCCTGGTTTAGTGTGGCGGCTAGGGCGAAGTCCGATGCATCACTCTCCACCTGGAAAGGGATGGATTCATCCACCGCGTGCATCGTGGCTTTCGAGATGTCGCTTTTCAAAACCTTGAAAGCCAATTGGGCCTCCGGCGTAAGTGGGAAGGTCGTGGACTTAATGAGCGGACGAGCTTTGTCCGCGTAGTTGGGGACCCACTGTGCATAATACGAAAAGAACCCGAGGCATCTCCTCAGTGCTTTCGTGCTAGCGGGCAAGGGAAGTTCAGTGAGTGGGCGCATACGGTCTGGATCAGGGCCAATGACCCCGTTTTCCACCACGTATCCGAGGATGGCTAACCTATGCGTACGGAATACGCACTTCTCCCTGTTATAGGTCAGATTCAGGCGAGATGCAGTGCGTAGAAAGTGTTGGAGATTCGTGTCGTGGTCCTGCTGGTCATGGCCGCAGATGGTGACGTTATCCAGGTACGGGAAGGTAGCCCGCAACCCGTTCTGGTCCACCATTCGGTCCATAGCACGCTGGAAGACCGAGACCCCATTGGTGACACCAAATGGAACCCTGAGGAATTGGTATAGACGACCATCCGCCTCAAAAGCCGTATATTGTCGGTCCTCTGGGCGGATGGGGAGTTGATGGTAGGCGGACTTAAGGTCTATGGTAGAAAACACTCGGTACTGCGCAATCTGATTGACCATATCAGAAATGCGCGGGAGAGGATACGCATCCAGCTGCGTGTATCTATTAATGGTCTGACTATAGTCGATGACCATCCGAGGTTTGTTCCCGCTTTTGACTACCACGACCTGCGCTCTCCATGGACTAGCACTGGCCTGTATGATCCCTTCCTTGAGGAGCCGCTGAACCTCAGATCTAATAAAGATCCGGTCCTCAGCGCTGTAACGCCTACTTTTAGTAGCAATGGGCTTGCAGCCAGGTACCAGATTTTTAAAAAGGGATGGTGTCGTGATCTTCAGGGTGGATAGATTGCACGCGGGGCGCTTTGGGCAATTTGGAGGCTGCGGCTGGTTCCCGACTGCCAGTGAAGGGAGTGGCCCACCGTACTGTAGGATCACACTCCTCATGTGGGCCATAAAGTTTAGTCCGAGGAGAATTGGCGCGCAAAGGTGAGGTAGCACAAGGAGCCTGTATTGCTCGTAAACTGTGCCCTGTACCTCAAGAGTTACCATACATTGTCCTTGGATCGGTACAGACCGGGACTGTGATGCCATGGAAATTGTCTGTTTGGCAGGGAGAACCCGGAGTCCACACCTTTTAACAGTTTCAGGGTGTATGAAACTTTCGGTGCTCCCACTGTCAAACAGACAATTCACAGTTCTGCCACTAACCTTTACCTCCATCATGGAATGTTCCAGTCTGTAATGCCTGGTCTGATCCAGAGAGATCGACGCCACCGTTGGCCCCTGGGCGTCACTGCATGCTGCCGATGTGGATGCTGAGGACCCCTGCTGGTCGCTCCTAGTCGTCGTGGACCATGATGGCCGCCCCCATGAATCGCATGTGGCCGAGGGCTCCAAGCGCAGCGACTCCTGGTGGTCTTCCTCCTCCTCTGTCTGCCACGATGGCGCCGTCCTGAGATCGCACGTGGTCGGACCTCGTGGGTACTGCAGCGCCGAAAGAGATGGTCTCCGTTCTGGAGGGTTACAAGCTGCACTGCCGTTTTTAGGTTTGGACCTGCAGACTTTGCCGTAGTGGCCTTTTTTACCGCACTGGCTGCAGATTGCCGTTCTTGCCGGACACTGTTGCCGTGGATGCTTGGCCCCACCGCAAAAATAGCATCGCTGGCCACCTGGAGCTGCCGCCGTCGTCGAATCGATCTGGGAGCGCGGGTTCGCGGGGCGAGGAGGGAGCAGAGCTTGCTCCAACCACGTTGACTGCACGTGGTCCTCGGGGTACAGCGCCAAGCTCTTCGACGCCGCCTCCAACCTCACGGCCATCCCCATTGCCTGGGTCAAGTTGAGTTTCCCCTTTTCTAATAATTTAAGTCTGATGTACGAGGACCCTACCCCTGCTACGAACGCGTCTCGGGCGAGGTCTTGCATGTACTGCTCGGCGGAGACATCCTTACAGTCACAACCCCTGGCAAGCTGCAGGAGTTCATTGGCGTAGTCTTCTATGGTCTCGCCCGACTGCCGACGTCGTGTAGCGAGGAGATAACGAGCGTGAATCTCGTTGGGTGGCGTAATGTACCTATTCTTTAGGAGCTCGACGGCACCCTGGTAAGTGGAAGCTGCACGAATGGCTAGGTAAATCGTGTCGCTTACCCTTGCGTGGAGGACCTGGAGTCTATCACTGTCTGTAGTGATAGCTACCGAGGCTGCCAGGTAGTCCTCGAAGCACTTCCACCAATGTTCGAACGTGTTAGCTGCACCGACCGCATGTGGGTCCAGTGTCAGACGATCCGGTTTTAGGATCTGTTCCATATTCTCAGTTAATGTATTAAATTGATGCACCTCAATGAGCACCCGGAAACAAGGCTTTAGAACTGAAGGCTTTAATACATTAACAATGAAACTACTAACACAAATTCACCCGTTCAGACTGAAGGGGTCCTGCCGGAGCAGGGGGTCTTATACCCTGCCACCGGAGGCGGGACCCCACTGGAGTGTGCCATGATAACACTTAGGACAGGTAAACACCCTAACCCAACAACATAGTACAACCCCCATAACAACAACACCCTAGCCCAACAGTAACACAATAACAACCCCAGTGGTGAACCAACGATGGTTCACCACAAAACTATTGAAAAATAAATTGAAACTGGCATTTTACCCAGAAGGTGGGTAGACAATGAATATCATAGACAAAGTAAAATTAAAGATATGATAAGCGCCCAGGTTGCGGGATTGGGTGAGCTAAAGGTACAAGAGAGATGAGTATTGATAAACCAAGTGACGTCTTCTCAACCCTAAGTTTGTAATTTACTGTGGTTCCTGTTAGTTGCTCTGTGTTTTTAAGCTGTTTTTCCCCTATGTTGTCCCAGATTTTTGGAAATAAATTTGCTGTATTTCCTTTTCTTTTGCAGCAAACAATAAACAGTTTGGTTGAGTTTTTCCAGACTAACCGAGGACTTGATCTTGAGCAGCTGACTTCAGCCACTTTACTGAAGTTGGAGGAAATCAAAGAAAAGACTGCATCAGGTAAAAATCTGAAATGTCTCGAAAATGGAAGCTGTGAAACCAGAAGACATAGGAGCAGAATTAGGCCACTCAGCCCATCGAGACTGCTCCACCATTCAGTCATGGCTGATATTTTTCTCATCCCCGTTCTCCTGCCTTTTCCCCATAACCCCTGATCCCCTTATTAATCAAGAACCTATCTATCTCTGTGTTAAAGACACTCAATGACCTGGCCTCCACTGCGGCAAAGAGTTCCACAGATTCACCACACTCTGGCTGAAGAAATTCCTCCTCATCTCTGTTTTAAAAGATCATACCTTTCGTCTGAGGTTGTGCCCTCTGGCTCTAGTTTTTCTTGCTAGTGGAAATGTCCTCTCCACATCCACTCTATCCAGGCCTCGCAGTATCCTGTAAGTTTCAATAAGATTTCCCCCTCATCCAGTCCTCAACCGTTCCTCATATGACAAGCTCTTCATTCCAGGGATCATTCTTGCGAACCTCTTCTGGACCCTTTCCAAGGCCAGCACATCCTTCCTTAGATACGGGGCCCAAAGAACTGTTTCCGTGTAATCCTTTTGCACCTGGTCTGATTTAATCACCGTGTTTCTTTATTTTGAAACTTTGGGTTTTGTAAAAGGAAATGCCCCATTCCAAATTTTACTCATATTTATAATTTAATTCTTTGCTTAAATATTTACCCAGGTCTGTCATATGTTATTGAAACTCGTAAAACGTTTGATCTCCGAATCAACTTCAAACCATCCTATCTCGTGGTCCCGCAGACCGGCTTTTATGATGTGAATTCAAACTTGCTGATTGTGGACTTTGGTAGTTTACAGGTATGACAATGCACGGTTTCTATTAAAGCTCTTGCCTTTTGTCGAGGTGTTAACCTAAGTTGAATCTCTCATTAACCTCTAAACCTGAATATGTAACTTGGGCAACACAGTAGACCTATGACTCAGGGTCAGAGCATACCGAATCAGGACAAGTTGCAGAGTAGATGGCAAACTGTCTACAAAGCAGCAATCAGAGTGGTCGTTGAAGGCGCTCAGTTAGAATGGTAAAGGTGGGAAGTGATGCTTGACAAAGGTTGCTCCAGAGACCACTGTTGTTTCCATTTATGATTTGGGTTTGGAAATTTGTGGAAACCACCAAATTGGTGGATTTTTGAAATTTGTTTACTGGATGTGGGCGTTGCTAGCAAGGCCAGCGTTTGTTGTCCATCTCTAATTGGCCTCAAGAAAGTGATGGTGGGTTGCCTGCTTGAACCGCTGTAGTCCCATGTGATGTGGGTACACCCACAATGCTGTTGGGGAGGGAGCTCCAGAATTTTGACCCAGTGACAGTGAATGAATGGTGATATATTTTCAAGTCAGGATGCTGAGTAACTTGGAGGTGTTCCCATGTGTCTGCTGACCGTGTCCTTTTAGATGGTAGCAGTCATGGATTTGGAAGGTGCTGACTAAGGAGCCTTGGTGAGTTCCTGCAGAACATCTTACAGTCAATAGAATCCCTACAGTGCAGAAGCAGGCTGCTCGGCCCATCGAGTCTGCACCGACAATAATCCCACCCAGACCGTATTCCCATAACCCCACATGTTTACCCTGCTAATCCCACTGACACTAAAGGGCAACTTAGCATGGCCAATCCACCTAACCTGCACATCTTTTGGACAGTGGAAGGAAACTGGAGCGCCCGGAGGAAACCCATGCAGACGTGGGGAGAACTTGCAAATACTACACAGTGACCCGAGGCTGGAATTGAACCCAGGTGCCTGGCGCCACCTCACAGCACTGTTAACCACTCTGCAACTGTGCTGCTCCATTGTGTACCATCTTGTAGATGGTACACGCTGCTGCCAGTGTTCATCAGTTGTGGAGGGAGTGAAAGTTTGTGGAGGGGGTGCTAATTAAGCAGGCTGCTTTGTCCTGGATGGTGTTGTGCATCTTGAGTGTTGTTGGAGCTGCACCAATCCAGGCAAGTGGAGAGTATTCCGTCACACTGCTGACTTGTGCCTTGTAGATGGTGGCCAGGCTTTGGGAAGTCAGGAGGTGAGTTACGTGCCGCAGGATTTCCAACCTCTGACCTGCCCTTGAGGCCACAGTATTTATATGACTCGTCCAGTTCAATTTCTGGTCAATGGTAACCCCCAGGATATTGATAGATGAGGATTCAATGATGGTAATGCCATTGAATATCAAGGGGGAGTTGGCAAGATTCTCTTGTTGGAGATGATCATTTCATGGCACTTGTGTGGCACGAATTATACTTGGCACTTTCAGCCCAAGCCTGGATATCGTCTGTATCTTGCTGCATTTAGACATGGACTGCTTCTGTATCTGAGGAGTCACAAATGGTGCTGAACATTGTACAATCATCAGTGAACTTCCCCACTTCTGACCACCTGATGGAAGGAAGGTCACTGATGAAGCAGCTGAAGATGGTTGCGTCTAGGAGACTACCATGGAACTCCTGCGGTGATGTCCTGGAACTAAGATGACTGACCTGCAGTCACCACAACCATCTTCCTTTGTGCCAAGTATGGCTCCAACCAGCAGAGAGCTTTCCACCAATTCCCATTAACTGCAGTTTTGCTAGGGCTGTTTGATGCCGCATTTGGTCAAATGCTACCGTGGTATCAAGGGCCGTCACTCTCACCTTACCTCTGGAATTCAGTTCTTTTGTCCGTGTTTGGACCAAGGCTGTAATGAGGTCAGGAGCCAGGTGACCCTAGCAGAACTCAAATGAAGTGTTGTTGCTAAGCAAGTCCCACTTGGTGGTTCTGTTGATGACCCCTTCCATTATTTTACTGATGATCGAGAATAGGCTGATTGGGTGGTAATTGGCTGGGTTGGATTTGTCCTGTTTGTTGTGTACAGGACATGTCTGGGCAATTTTCTGCATGTTACGAGAGATGTCAGTGTTTTATCTGTTCATGAACTGCTTGGCTAGGGGTATGGCAAGCTCTGAAGCTGAAGTCTTCTGTGCTATCGCTGGAAAATTATCAGTCACCAGAGCCTTTGTAGTATCCAATGTCTTCAGCCATTTGACTAGGTTAGGATTGTTTTTGCTGGAGTTCAGACGAATGAGGGGGGATCTCATCAAGACTGAGAAAATTCTAACAGGTCTCGACAGGGTAGATGCAGGGAGGATGTTCCCGATGATGGAGGAGTCCAGAACCAAGGGTCACAGTCTGAGGATTCAGGGTAGACCATTTAGGACGGAGGTGAGGAGACATTTATGTTCAAAGAGTGGTGAGCCTGTGGAATTCATTACCACAGGAAGTAGTTGATGCCAAAACATTGAATGCATTCAAGAGGCGGCTGGATATAGCACTTGGGGCGAATGGGATCAAAGGTTATGGGGGAAAAAGCAGGATTAGGCTATTGCGTTGGACGATCAGCCATGGTCGTAATGAATGGCAGAGCAGGCTCGAAGGGCCAAATGGCCTCTTCCTGCTCCTATCTTCTATGTTTCTATGTCTATTTCTTGATTTTTCATGTGGAGTGAATCAAATTGGCTGGAGACTTCTAGAGAAAGCGGAGATGGATCGTCTGCTCGATATGTCTGGCTGAAGATTGTTACAAATGCTTCAGCCTTATCTTTTGTGCTGGGCTTTCCATTGAGGTTAGGGGATATTCGTGGAGCCTCCTCTACTGAGTTGTTTAATTTCCATCACCATTCATGGCTGGATGTGGCAGGACTGCAGAGCTTAGATCTGATTGTTGGTTGTGGAATTACTTAGCTCTGTCTATTTTATGCTGTTTGACATGCAAGTAGTCCTGTTTTGTACCTTCACCAGGTTGGCACCTCATTATTAGATATCCCTGCTGCTGCTCCTGGCATGCCTTCCTGCAGTCTTCATTGAACCTGGCTTGGTGGTAATGGCAGAGTGAGGTATATGCTGGGCTGCAAGGTTACAGATTGTGGATGAGTACAATTCTGCTGCTGCTGGTGCCCCTCAGCGCCTTTTGTATTCTCAGTCTTGTTGCTGGATTTGGACCAAGTCTAACCCATTTAGCACGGTGGTAGCGCCACACAACATGATGAAGGTACCCTCATTATGAGGATGGGACTTTGTCTCCATGAGTATTTTGCGGTGGTCACCCCTACCGATACTGTAATGGACAGATGCATTTATTACAGGCAGGTTGGTGAAGATGAGAACATAACATAAGAACTAGGAGCAGGAGTAGGCATTTGGCCCCTCGAGCCTGCCCCGCCATTCAATAAGATCATGGCTGATTTTTTCGTGATCTTTACCTGCCTGCTCACCATAGCCCTTAATTCCTTTACTGTTCAAAAATGTACCTATCCTTGCCTTAAAAACATTCAATGAGGTAGTCTCAACTGCTTCACTGGGCAGGGAATACCACAGATTCACAACCCTTTGAGTGAAGAAGTTCCCCCTCAACTCAACATGAGGTCAAGTATGTTTTTTTCCTCTTGTTGGTTTCCTCCCCACCTACCGCACACTGGGTCTTTGAGCGATGTCCTTTAGGAGCTGGCCAGCTTGGTCTGTGGTGGTACTACCGAGCCGCCTTGGTGATGGATATTGAAGTCCCCACCCAGGGTACATTTGCGTCCTTGCCACCCTCAGTGCTTCCTCCAAGTGGTGTTCAACATGGAGGAGCACTGATTTGTCAGCTGAGGACGGACGGTATATGGTAATCAGCAGGAGGAATCCTTGCCCACATTTGACCTGGTACCATGAGATTTCAGGGGGTTCAGGGTCAATGTTGGGGGCTCCCGGGACAACTCCCACCTGATTGTATGTCACTTTGCCGGTTGCAGAGTATAAGAAGGATTAACAGTTTTATAAAATGAGTCTATAAATAGCAAATTAATTTCAATATTGATAAGTGTAAAACGCTGCATTTTGTAGGAGGAATAGAGAGATTAAATTGGGGAGAGGTGCTCAGGGTTCCACGGATACAGATTGAGTAGCAATGCAGTTGAATCAAGCCATAAAAAGTATAATCAAAATCTTGGGTCAATTCTCGTCCAAAAGCAGAGAATTTCTGTTAAACAAATCAAACCCTGGCTCGACCACACAGATGACTGTACACAGTTCTATTCCGTGTTACAAAAAGAATATTGAAGCATGGGAAGGTCGAGGATGACTTGTTTCCATGCTAAAAGTGACTGAGGAATCCAGTGTGCCTCTCTGTTGCAGGTAGGACAAATGATGGGCGGCACGGTAGCACAGTGGTTAGCACTGCTGCTTCACAGCTCCAAGGACCTGGGTTCGATTCCCGGCTTGGGTCACTGTCTGTGCGGAGTTTGCACATTCTCCTTGTGTCTGCGTGGGTTTCCTCCGGGTGCTCCGGTTTCCTCCCACAGTCCAAAGATGTGCGGGTTAGGTTGATTGGCCATGCTAAAAAAAAATTGCCCTTGGTGTCCTGGGATGCGTAGGTTAGAGGGATTAGTGGGTAAAATATCGAGGGATATGGGGGTAGGGCCTGGGTGGGATTGTGGTCGGTGCAGATTCGATGGGCCGAATGGCCTCTTTCTGTGCTGTAGGGTTTCTGAGATTTCTGAGATGGTTGGAATCATAGAGTCACATGAGCAGAAAAGGCCCTTCAGCCCATCGAGTCTGCACCGACAATATCTACCACTAAACTCTCACTAATCCCGTTTCAAACACTTGTCCCATATCCTTGAATGTTTTGATATTTCAAGTGCTCACAAATTTGATTGAGTTTTTTGAAGGGGTAACCAAGAAGGTTGACGAGGGCAATGCAGTTGATGTTGTCCACATGGACTTTAGCAAGGCCTTTGACAACGTGCCGCATGGTAGGTTGTTGCATAAGGTTAAATCTCACGGGATCCAGGGTGAGGTAGCCAAATGGATACAAAATTGGCTGGATGGCAGAAGCCAGAGGATGGTTGTAGAGAGTTGTTTTTCAAACTGGAGGCCTGTGACCAGCAGTGTGCCTCAGGGATCGGTGCTGGTCCACTGTTATTTGTCAATTATATTAATGATTTGGATGAGAATATAGGGGGCATGGTTAGTAAGTTTGCAGATGACACCAAGATTGGTGGCATAGTGGACAGTGAAGAAAGTTATCTCCAATTGCAACGGGATCTTGATCAATTGGGCCAGTGAGCTGACGAATGGCAGATGGAGTTTAATTTAGATAAATGTGAGGTGATGCATTTTGGTAGATCAAACCAGGGCAGGATTTACTCAGCTAATGGTAGGGCGTTGGGGAAAGTTACAGAACAAAGAGATCTAGGGGTACAGGTTCATAGCTCCTTAGAAGTGGAGTCACAGGTGGGCAGAGTGGTGAAGAAGGCATTCAGCATGCTTGGTTTTATTGGTCAGAACATTGAATTGGGATGTCTTGTTGAAGTTGTACAAGACATCGGTAAGACCACACTTGGTATACTGTGTACAGTTCTGGTCACCCTATTATAGAAAGGATGTTATTAAACTAGAAAGAGTGCAGAAAAGATTTACTAGGATTCTACCGGTACTTGATGGATTGAGTTATAATGAGAGGCTGGATAGACTGGGACTTTTTTCCCAAAGGTAGGGGAGTCTAAAATTAGAGGGCATAGGTTTAAGGTGAGAGGGGAAAGATAGAAAAGTGTCCAGAGGGGCAATTTTTTCACACAGAGGGTGGTGAGTGTCTGGAACAAGCTGTCAGAGGTAGTAGTAGAGGGGGTCCAATTTTGTCTTTTAAAAAGCGTTTAGACAGTTAGCTGGGTAAGATGGGTATAGAGGGATAAAGAACAAAGAACAAAGAACAGTACAGCACAGGAAACAGACCCTTCGGCCCTCCAAGCCTGTGCCGCTCCTTGGTCCAACTAGACCAATCGTTTGTATCCCTCCATTCCCAGGCTGCTCATGTGACTATCCAGGTAAGTCTTAAACGATGTCAGCGTGCCTGCCTCCACCACCCTACTTGGCAGCGCATTCCAGGCCCCCACCACCCTCTGTGTAAAAAACGTCCCTCTGATGTCTGAGTTATACTTCGCCCCTCTCAGCTTGAGCCCGTGACCCCTCGTGATCGTCACCTCCGACCTGGGAAAAAGCTTCCCACTGTTCACCCTATCTATACCCTTCATAATCTTGTATATCTCTATTAGATCTCCCCTCATTCTCCGTCTTTCCAAGGAGAACAACCCCAGTCTACCCAATCTCTCCTCATAGCTAAGACCCTCCATACCAGACAACATCCTGGTAAACCTTCTCTGCACTCTCTCCAATGCCTCCACGTCCTTCTGGTAGTGCGGCGACCAGAACTGGACGCAGTACTCCAAATGCGGCCTAACCAGCGTTCTATACAGCTGCATTATCAGACTCCAGCTTTTATACTCTATACCCCGTCCTATAAAGGCAAGCATACCATATGCCTTCTTCACCACCTTCTCCACCTGTGTTGCCACCTTCAAGGATTTGTGGACTTGCACACCTAGGTCCCTTGCACACCTAGGTCCCTTGCACACCGAGGATATGGGCCAAACACAGGCAATTGGGACGAGCTTAGTGATTTTCTAAAACAAAAGGGGGCGGCATGGACAAGTTGGGCCGAAGGGACTGTTTCCAAACTGTAAACCTCTGACTCTATGCTCATCCAAATACTTTTTAAAGGTTGTAAGGTTTCCGGCCTCCACTACATTCTCGGGCAGTTCATTTCAGATTCCCACCACCCTCTGAGTGAAATTTGTTTTCTGAAATCCCGTCTGAATCTCCTACCCCTTGCCTTAAAACTATGCTGCCTTGTGATTGACCCCCTCAAGCAAGAAGAAGAGCTCCTCCCTACTCACCCTGTCCATACCCCTCATAATCTGATATACCTCAATCATGGTCCCCCTCAGCCTTCTCTGCTCTAGAGAAAACAAAGTAAGAAGTTTAACAACACCAGGTTAAAGTCCAACAGGTTTATTTGGTAGCAAAAGCCACACAAGCTTTCGAGGCTCTAAGCCCCTTCTTCAGGTGAGTGGGAATTCTGTTCACAAACAGAACTTATAAAGACACAGACTCAATTTACATGAATAATGGTTGGAATGCGAATACTTACAACTAATCCAGTCTTTAAGAAACAAAACAATGGGAGTGGAGAGAGCATCAAGACAGGCTAAAAAGATGCGTATTGTCTCCAGACAAGACAGCCAGTGAAACTCTGCAGGTCCACGCAACTGTGGGAGTTACAAATAGTGTGACATAAACCCAATATCCCGGTTGAGGCCGTCCTTGTGTGTGCGGAACTTGGCTATCAGTTTCTGCTCAGCGACTCTGCGCTGTCGTGTGTCGCGAAGGCCGCCTTGGAGAACGCTTACCCGAATATCAGAGGCCGAATGCCCGTGACCGCGGGCATTAGAGAAAACAACCCAAGCCTATCCAGATTCTCCTTATCACTCAAATGCTTCATCCTAGGAATCATCTCTGTACCCCCTCTGAAGCTATCACATCCTTCCTACAGTGAGGTGACCAGAACTGCACACAGTACGCCAGCTTGGCCTAACCACTGCTCTGTGCAACTCCAACATTACCTCCTTGTCCTTAAACTGTATGTCATGACTGATGAAGGTCAGTGTCCCAAATGGCTTCTTAACTATCCTTTTCAGTTGCTCTGCTGACTTCAGTGATCTATGAATAAGCACCCCAAGATCCCTCTGTTCCTCAGATTCCCAACGTCCTGCCATTCATTCAAGATTCCCTTGTCTTGTTTTTTCTTCCTAAGTAAACCACCTCGCACTTATCGGGGATGATTAGCATCTGCCACTGCTTTGCATATCTGACCAACCCATCTATATCTTCCTGTAACCTACGATCATCTTCACTACTGACCACCCTACCAATCTTGGTTTGTCTGCAAACTTTCTTAACATTCCTCTAATGTTTTCATCTATATTATTAATGTATATAATAAACAATAAAGGTCCCTGTACTGAACCTTGTGGTTGGTGAGACTGGAGAGAGGTATGCTGATATTCTAGGGCATGCTGATATAAAAAAAAGGGGGGGGGGGTGCTAGGTGTTTAGAAAAGCATGAAGGTGACAAGTCTCTAGGATCCTATTGGGATCTATCCCAGAATACAGAGGGAGGCGAGAGGGGAAATTGCTGGGGCCTTGTACGAAATCCTTGTATCCTCTTTAGTTACAGGAGAGTGGAGGGACGCTCCTTTAAAACTGAGATGAGGAGGAATTTCTTCAGCCAGGGGGTGGTGAATCTGTGGAACTCATTGCCACAGAGGGCTGTGGAGGCCAGGTCATTGAGTGTCTTTAAGACAGAGATAGATATGTTCTTGATCAATAAGGGGATCAAGGGTTAAGGGGAGAAGGTGGGAGAATGGGGATGAGAATCATATCACCATGATTGAATAGTGGAGCAGACTCGATGGGCCGAATGCCTAATTCTGCTCCTATATCTTATAGTCTTATGGAGAGGTCCCAGAGACTGGAGAATGGCCCATGTTCCTTTGTTTAAGAAGGGCAACCAGCATAATCCGGGTGATTAAAGACTGGTGAGCCTTACATCAGCGGTAGGGAAATTATTGGAGAAGATCCTTAAGGACAGGACTTACTCGCATTTTGAAAAATATGGACTTATTAGCGACAGGCAGCATGGTTTGTGCCGGGGAGGTTGTGTCTCACAAACTTGATTGAGTTTTTTGAGGAGGTGACAAAGATGATTGATGAGGGCGGGGCAGTGGATGTTGTCTACATGGACTTCATTAAGGCCTTTGACAAGGTGCCTCATGGCAGACTGATACAGAAGGTGAAGTCATATGGAATTCACAGTGAGCTGGTAAGATGGCTACACAACAGGCTCAGTCACAGAAGACAGAAAGTAGTGGTGGAAGGGTGTTTCTCTGGCGACCTGTGACCACTGATGTTCCGCAGGGATTAGTGCTGGGACCCCTGCTGTTTATAATATAGATAAATGATTTGGAGGAGAATGTAGGTGATCTGATTAGTAAATTTGTGAACAACACAAATATTGGGGGAAGCTGCGGATAGTAAGGAGGATTGCCAGCATGATACAGATAGGCAGGAGACTTGGGCAAAGGAATGGCAGATGAAATTTAATGCAGACAAATGCGAGGTGATGCATTTTGGAAGGTCTAATGCAGCAGCCAAGTATACAGGAAATGGCAGATCCTTTAGAAGCATTAACATACAGCGGGATCTTGGTGTACAGGTCTACAGTTCCCTGAAAGTGGCAACACAAGCGACTGGGGCATAGAGTATAAAAATTGGCAAGTCATGTTGCAGCTATATTGAACTTTAGTTAGGCCACGTTTGGAATATTGTGTACAGTCCTAGTTCCACACCACCAAAAGGGTGTGGAGGCTTTGGAGAGGGTACAGAAAAGGTTTACCAGGATGTTGTCTGGCTTGGAGGGTAGTAGCTATGAGCAGAAATTGGACAAACTTGGTTTGTTTTCATTTGAACATTGGAGGCTGAGGGGCGACCTGATACAACTTTACAGAATTGTAAGAGGCATGGATAGTCACTCTTTTTCCCAGGGTAGAAATGTCAATTACGAGGGGACATAAGGTAAATGGGGGAAAGTTTAAAGGAAATGTGAGAAGTAAAGTTTTGCACAGAGGGTGGTAAGTGCTGGAATGCGCTGCCAGAGGAGGTGGTAGAAGCAGATACAATAGCAACATTTAAGAGGCATCTTGAAAGATACATGAATAGGCAGGGAATAGAGGGGTATGGACCATACAGACATAGATAAGGTAGATGATCAACATCTTCTCCCAAAGGTAGGGGAGTCTTAAACTAGAGGACATAGGTTTAAGGTGAAAGGGGAAAGATAGAAAAGTGTCCAGAGGGGCAATTTTTTCACACACAGGGTGGTGAGTGTCTGGAACGAGCTGCCAAAGGTAATAGTAGAGGCAGGTACAATTTTGACTTTTAAAAGGCATTTAGACAGTTACATGGGTAAGATGGGTAGAGAGAGATCTGGGCCAAATGCGGGCAATTGGTATTAGCTTAGTGGTAAAAACTGGGCGGCATGGACAAGTTGAGTCGAAAAGCCTGTTTCCATGCTGCAAACCTCTGACTATGACCGCATAGAGGCAAAAGATCTTTAGTTTAGAAAGGCATCATATGTTGGCAGGCTTGGTGTGCCGAAGGGCCTGTTCCTATGCTGTACTCTCTGAGGGCTGTGAAAGCTCAGTTATCAAGTATTTTTAAAACAAGAGATTGACATACTTCTAAATACTAATGACAAAAGGATGTTGTGTTAGTGTGGGCAAAAAGGCATTGAAGTGGATGATCAGCCATGACCATATTGAATGGTGGGGCACGCTCAATGGGCTGAATAGCATACTCCTGTGATCCTATTGATTGCAAATGTTCAGCACCATTTGCAACTTGTCGGGTACTGAAGCAGTCCATGCCCACATGCAGCAAGACCAAGACAGCATCACAAAGCTCGGCAATGACTATCTTCAACAAACGAGAATGCAATCATCTCCCCGTGGCATTCAATGGCATTGCAATTGGTTTGGAGCAATGCTGAGGATTCTTGGGTCAACTCCCTTACTGTGCTGTGACCTCGGTGTGACATCTCATTGGGACAGGTCAAACTTTGGGATGCTGATTCAGGAGTCTGGCACATTGTCCGCACGATATCAGTCGCTGTGTATGACTATGTTAGATTGTTGCTTGGCCAGTTTGTGGAACCAGGTGTTAACCAGGAGGGTTTTGTTGTGTCCACTGGGGTGGCAGTGCCATTTTCTTGTATGAATCTAAAATCAATGTTGGGTGAAATTCCAGTTTTATCATCATCATTGGCAGTACTTTGTGCCAAGATTGATGCTTCATTGTAGCTGGTTGGTTTAAGTGAGATGTTATTGTTGGCTTTGGGTTCCCAGATGGCTTATCTTAGTCTTGAAGGCTTGCGTGAAGTGAGGATATTGGTTTTCTGCTGCTTGAGGTGGTGGCAGATTGCTGGCTGGAACAGTTGCTCTCTCTTTCTGCAACTCTCTCTCTCTGTTCTGTCTCATTGACTGTCTTTGCTGATTGGAAGGTCTTGATGATTGATCACCATTTTAGTTACGATTGGACATTTGCTTCCCTTGTGCTGATATTACTCGCACACCTTTATGGAAGCTTTGAGATTATCTTTGCAACGTTTCTTTTGGCCTTTTGTGTGAATGGCTCCTTGGAGTAGCTCTGGGAGAGTACCTTGCTTGGCCAGTCTCGAGTTGGGCATCTAATGACATTCCATCCATCTCAGCTGCTGTAAAATTTAGCATAACTTCTGTACTTGGCATAGCTGTGTATTGGAGGATGTTCCCACTGCATTTGCAAGATCCTTCGAAGATAGCACTGACATTCTGTAGCTTTGTTGTGTTGTTTATAAGTTGTCGAGCTTTGACACCGTAGAGAAGCATTGGCAAAACACTGGCCAAAAATGTGCGTATATTGTGTCAGGTCTACATCATTCCCAATTGTAAAGATTTGGAACAACCGAATGGCTGGCTCGGCCATTTCAGTTAAAAGTCAACCTTATTGTTCCCAATAAGGCTAAGCTAGATAAGGAGGACACAAGTGAACAAGATGGGAGTTTATGCCAATCCCGCAGTAACATGACTACCATCACTGATGTGGAGTTGCCAACGTTGGACTGGGGTAAACACAGTAAGAAGTCTCACAACACCAGGTTAAAGTCCAACAGGTTTATTTGGTAGCAAATGCCATTAGCTTTCGGAGCCCTGCTCCTTCATCAGATGGAGTGGAAATCTGCTCTCAAACAAGGCACACAGAGACTGGTGTCTCTGTTGTTTGTGAGCAGATTTCCACTCCATCTAACAAAGGAGCAGTGCTCCGAAAGCTAATGGCATTTGCTACCAAATAAACCTGTTGGACTTTAACCTGGTGTTGTTAAAACTCTTACCATCACTGATACTAGCTTTTCAATTCCAGATTTATATATGAACTGTAGTTAACTGGAATCCTAGTGTATTACCTCTGGATTACTAGTCCACTAACATTAGCACTATGCTGCTCAAACCTGCGATCTTCCTTCCTTTAACCTTTAATAAAAAACATAGATTAATTCAAGGGAAAACTAGATGAGGCAGAACGAAATATAAAGTTGTGTTGATGGGATGAATTTAAGTAAGGAGGAGACTTGTGTGAAACTTAAGCACCAGTATGGAACTGTTGGGCTGAATAGGCTGTTTCTGAAGTATATCTTGACTGGTTCTGGTACGTAGGATTTGAAAGACAGAAACATGCAATTCAGCCCAACTGGTCCCTGCTTTTGTTTACGCTCAACATGGGCTTCCTTTCACTCTTATCAGCATATCCTTCTCCTCAACTGCTTTTTAAGCTTCTCCTTAAAAGCATCTGTGCTGTTCATCACAACTACTTGTGTGGAGTTTGCATGTTCTTAACTTAAACCATGGGCGGCACGGTAGCACAGTGGTTAGCACTGCTGCTTCACAGCTCCAGGGACCTCGGTTCGATTCCCGGCTCGGGTCACTGTCTGTGCGGAGATTGCACATTCTCCCCGTGTCTGCGTGGGTTTCCTCCAGGTGCTCCGGTTTCCTCCCACAGTCCAAAGATGTGTGGGTTGGGTTGATTGGCCAAGCTAAATTGCCCCTTAGTGTCCCGGGATGCGTAGATTAGAGGGATTAGCGGGTAAATATGAGGGTTAGAGGGATTAGCAGGTAAATATGTAGGGATATGGGGATGGGGCCTGGGTGAGATTGTTGTCGGTGCAGACTCGATGGGCCGAATGGCCTCTTTCTGCACTGTCGGGGTTCTATGGTCTTCTATGGTTCTCCCTGTGGCTGAGAGAGTTTCCTCGCACAGTCCAAAAGATGTGTAGGTTAGGCGGATTGGCCATGCTAAATTGCCCATTAGTGTCCCAAGATGTTTAGGTTAGGGTGGATTGGCCATGGTAAATGTGCGATGTTGCGGGGATAGGATGGAGGGGAGAGCCTGGTTTGGATGCTGTTTTGGAGAGTTGGCACTTACTCAATGGGCCGAATGGTCTCTTTCTGCACTGTAGGTGTTCTATGATTTTATGGTTCTACTTCATAGAAATCATAGAAACCCTACAGTGCAGAAGGAGGCCATTCGGCCCATTGAGTCTGCACCGACCACAATCCCACCCAGGCCCCACCCCCACATACCTTACCCACTAATCCCTCTAACCTACGCATCTCAGGACTCTAAGGGGCAATTTTTAACCTGGCCAATCAACCTAACCCGCACATCTTTGGACTGTGGGAGGAAACCGGAGCACCCGGAGGAAACCCACGCAGACACGAGGAGAATGTGCAAACTCCACACAGACAGTGACCCGAGCCGGGAATCGAACCCGGGACCCTGGAGCTGTGAAGCAGCAGTGCTAACCACTGTGCTACCGTGCCGCCCATGTGGTAACTTCATGTGGTAACAAATTCCACAATCTAACAACTCTCTGGGTAAAGGCGTTTCTCCTCATTTCCCTCTTGGATTTATTAATCACTAACTTTTATATTGATGACTCTTGAGATCGGTAACTCCCCCACAAGGTAATTGCTGGAATCATAGAAATCACAGAAACCCTACAGTGCAGAAGGAGGCCATTCGGCCCATCGAGTCTGCACCGACCACAATCCCACCCAGACCCTACCCCTACCCCCACATATTTACCCACTAATTCCTCTAACCTACGCATCTCAGGACTCTAAGGGGCAATTTTTAACCTGGCCAATCAACCTAACCCGCACATCTTTAGACTGTGGGAGGAAACCGGAGCACCCGGAGGAAACCCACGCAGACACGAGGAGAATGTGCAAACTCCACACAGACAGTGACCCGAGCCGGGAATCGAACCCGGGATCCTGGAGCTGTGAAGCAGCAGTGCTAACCACTGTGCTACCGTGCCGCCTATCATGAATCATGAAAGGTCAGCTCTAGCTGTTACACGGCAGTGCTCTGTGGGTGCTAACTTCAATAACATCTTTCAGTAGGTAGTGTAGAAGCTTTTCAATATGCGAATAGTTGTGGTAAGATTGTAGGCGTCCTTTTACGACAATATGAACAACTCTTTTTCATGATGAAAGCAGGCCACCATAAAGTGGTAACTTATACATTGATGTGAGAGATCAGCTAGATCAATGAATAGTTAAATTCCTGCTGTGCCACTGGGGAAATGACCAAGCAGAGATATGACACCACCCACAAAAAGGAAGGGAAAGCTATCTGAAGCGTCACAGGCTGCTCCCACACACTGCCCTCATAGCTGATAGTTGAGGCAGAGATCTGGTAGTAGGTCTCAGCTGTTTGTGGTATGTGGTGTGGGGAGACTGGGAAACAGCAGCAATAATAAAAAAAACACTTCATTGAAAAAGAAATTGCAGATTTCCAACTGCTCCAACAGTGAATGCTATGTTTTAACTGGGTTCGAGGTACTTCAAATCAACTTGCTTTTTCTAATTGTAGAGGAATTGGTGAATAGAAGTTTATCACAGGTGCTGATGTATACAGTTGGGGTCTTCACTATATTTGATTTTGATTGATTTTTTATTGTCACGTATTAGTATACAGTGAAAAGTATTGTTTCTTGCGCGCTATACAGACAAAGCATACCGTTCATAGAGAAGGAAAGGAGAGAGTGCAGAATGTAGTGTTTCAGTCATAGCTAGGATGTAGAGAAAGATCAACTTAATGCAAGGTAGGTCCACTCAAAAGTCTGATGGCAGCAGGGAAGAAGCTATTCTTCAGCCAGTTGGTATGTGACCTCAGACTTTTGTATCTTTTTCTTGACGGAAGAGAGAATGTCCGGAGTGTGTGGGGCCCTTAATTATGCTGGCTGCTTTGCTGAGGGAGCAGGAGATGTAGACAGAGTCAATGGGTGGGAAACTGGTTTGAGTGATGGACTGGGCTTCGTTTACAGCCCTTTGTAGTTTCTTGTGGTCTTGGGCAGAGTAGGAGCTTTACCAAGCTGTGGTGCAACCAGAAAGAATGCTTTCTATGGTGCATCTGTAAAAGTTGGTGAGAGTGATAGCAGACATGCCAAATTTCCTTTAATCAGCTGATGGAGCTGTTTTGAGCTCTGCACAGGGCTCAATCCTTCGCACCTTCTTTTGGGTTTAAAATCTTTTGAATTATTTGTCCAGGTATGACTAACAAAACATTTACAAATTTACATTTCTGCAGTTAAACAGCATTAGCCACAATGACCAAAAAGCAACATCTCCAGGTTTATCATTGGAGGAAATTCTGGAACGCGCCTATGAAAAATTTGATGTGGAGCTCAGAAGCGTACAGCTTTTGTTCAGCAAACCAGGTACAGTTTTTATCTTGCTCTGTTTAAATTAACTTTCCCTTTCCTTTATAGTGGAGAGAGTGAGAGAGAGGGTGTGGATGCTGAAAAGATGTTTCCCCTTGTGAAAGAGACTAGAACTGGGAAACACCATTTAAAAATAAGGCATCTCCTATTTAAGGTGGGGATGATGAGACCTTTTTCTCTGAAGATCATGAGTTTGTGGAATTCTCTTTCTAAGAGAATGGTAGAGGCAGGGTGATTGAATATTTTGAAGGGCAAAGGTAGATAGATTCTTGACCAACCAGGGTATCGCGTGTAGGCAGGAAAGTGGTTTTGAGGATACAGTTAGATTAGCCATGATCTTATTGAATGACTGAGCAGGCTTGAGGGGCTGAATGGTCTATTCCTAATTTTTCTGCTTGTATGTCGTTGAGAGTGCTCATGTTTTACACAGCTAAGGGACTGTGCTTCGACCAGGCACTTGGGAGATGGTGTCAACTGTAGCGCAGTGGGTAGCAGTCTTGTCTCGGAGTTAGAATGTTGTGTGTTCCAAAACCCATAGCAGACCAGAGCTGGCTACATAGTTAGAGATATTTCAGATTAAATGTTCAATCAGGGTTCCTTGAAGTGAACGTAAAAGATCCCATGACACTATTTTGAAGAAGATAGGAGAGTTCTTCTGGTGTTATAACCAATATTTACTCCTCACCCATAATCTTTATCTCATCGCTGTTTGTGGGGCCTTACTGGGTGTAAATTGGCTGCTTTGTTTCCTGTGTTACAGCTCTGACCAGATGTAAAGAAAAGCCCTTCTTTGTCTGTAAGGTGATTTGGGGTATTTTAAGATTGTGAAGGAAACTGAGTGGAAAGGGGTGGCTTGGATTCCAAATCTCTTCAGTGTATCTGCATTGAAAATGTTAACCCTGGAAAGCTGGCATGTGTTGAATGTGGATAACAAATGTAGAAGCAACTTATTTAAAAAAACAATCATTCAAGGGATGTGAGTGTCGCTGGCTGGGCCAGCATTTGTTGCCCATCCCTAATTGCCTTTGACATGAGTGGCTTGCTAGGCCATTTCAGAGGGCACTTAAGAGTCAACCACATTGCTGTGGCTTTGGAGTCACGTGTGCGAAGAACAAAGAAAATTACAGCACAGGAACAGGCCCTTTCGCCCTCCAAGCCTGCACCGACCACACTGCCCGTCTGAACTAAAACTCCCTATCCTTACGGGGACCATATCCCTCTATTCCCATCCTATTCATGTATTTGTCCAGGCGCTCCTTAAAAGTCACGATTGTATCTGCTTCCTGTACCTCTCCCGGCAGCGAGTTGCAGGCACCCACCACCCTCTGTGTAAAAAAACTTGCCTCCTTTAAACCTTGTCTCTCACACCTTAAACTTATGTCCCCGAGTAATTGACTCTTCCACTTTGGGGGAAAAAGCTTCTGACTATCCACTCATAATCTTGTCGACTTAAAGGTAGGTCAGACCAGGTAAAGTCACCTATAAAAATATTGATGTCATAACATTGAGAATGTTGCCTACACATTCCACAGTATTAACAGAATGCGCACCATGCTTATCCCCTGCCTCAGCTGTTTTATTTTTGTTTATGCCATTGACATAATTTCTACTAAATTCCTAATATGTGCCATTCCAATTGTGGTAAGGTTGATAAATGTCCTCATGATATTGGATATCAAAAGCTTGTTTTCCATGTGACTCTGGAGCAATGGCAGTGGCTGGTGATGCAAGTCTGTCTAAAAATTGCCTTAGTTTTCATTTCTGGACCTGGGGTGATCAGCTACAGAGCTTGAGCTATCTTTCTAGCGGGGGAGACATTAGTAATGTCACCCAAATGATAATCAACATGCTCAGGCTAATGCCCTGAGGGCGAACTCGTGTCTCACCATGGCAGCATTCATTCCTTCCACCACTGATGTACAGGGACAGCGTGTGTACTATCTACAAGCCACGCTGCAACAACTCACCAAGTCTCCTTCGACAACACTTTTCAAACCTGTTACACGTACCAATTAGAAGGACAAAGGCAGCAGACACGTGGGAATACAAACCCCTGCAAGTTTCCCTCCAAGCCACATGCTCCCTGACTTGTAATGATTACGTCATTCCTTCACTATGCTGGGTCAAAATGCTGGGACTCCCTGACAGCACTGAGTGTACTTGTACCACATGAATTGCAGTGGTTCAAGAAGGTGGTGTACCAGGATCTTCTCAAGAGCAATTAGGGATGGGCAATAAATTCTGGCGACCTCTTGTGAAAGAATAAAATAAATCCTTCCTGATCCTGTATTGTTTCCAAGTGCTGAGCCTTGGATTTAAGTCAGCATGCCAACTGTTGAGGACAATCCTGTGCTGATTTCTAAGACGAAGTCTAACAAACAATGTTGGGGTTGTGGATAGTCTGGAGGGATGTCAGAAGTTACAGAGGGACATAGGTAGGATGCAAGACTGGGCGGAAAAGTGGCAGATGGACTTCAACCCAGATAAATGCGTAGTGGTCCATTTTGGCAGGTCAAATGGGATGAAGGAGTACAAAATAAGGGAAAGACTCTTAGTACTGTGGAGGATCAGAAGGACTTTGGGGTCCGGGTCCATAGGACTCTAAATTCGGCCCCGCAGGTGGAGGAGGTGGTTAAGAAGGCGTATGGTGTGCTGGCCTTTATCAATCGAGGGATTGAGTTTAGGAGTCCAGGGATAATGATGCAGCTATATAAGATCCTCGTCAGCCCCCACTTGGAGTACTGTGCTCAGTTCTGGTCGCCTCATTACAGGAAGGATGTGGAAAAGATTGAAAGGGTGCAGAGGCGATTTACAAGGATGTTGCCTGGATTGAGTGGCATGCCTTCTGAGGATCGGCTGAGGGAGCTCGGTCTTTTTTCCTTGGAGAGACGTAGGATGAGGGGAGACCTAATAGAGGTGTATAAGATGTTGAGAGGCATAGATCGGGTGGACTCTCAGAGGCTTTTTCCCAGGGTGGAAATGGCTGCTACGAGAGGACACAGGTTTAAGGTGCTGGGGGGTAGGGACAGGGGAAATGTTAGGGGGAAGTTTTTCACACACAGGGTGGTGGGCGAGTGGAATCGGCTGCCGTCAGTGGTGGTGGAGGCAAACTCAATAGGGTCTTTTAAGAGACTCCTGGATGAGTAGATGGGACTTAATAGGATGGAGGGTTATAGGTAGGCCTAAAAGGTAGGGATATGTTCGGCACAACTTGTGGGGCCGAAGGGCCTGTTTTGTGCTGTAGTTTTCTATGTTTCTAAATACGTTTTCTAGCACAGAAAGCGGCCATTCGGCCCATTGTGTCTGTGCAGGCCGAGTAAGAGCTATTCAATCTAATCCCACCTTCCAGTTCTCGGTCTGTAATTATGTCGGGTATGACTCCTCAAGTGCATGACCAAGTGTTTATGATGTGTGCTGAGTGTTTCTATTCCTATCACCCTTTCAGACAGTGATTTATTTACCCCCACCACCCTCTGCTGTAACAATTACTCAAAACCCCTCTAATCCTTCCACCAATACTTTAAATATATATTTCACAATATAAATGATTTGGATGAGGGAACAAAATGTAACATCTCAAAGTTTGCAGATGATACCAAGTTGGGTGGGAGGGTGAACTGTGACGAGGATGCAGAGATCCTTCAGCATGATTGAATGTTTTTAAGGCAAGGATAGATACATTTTTGAAAATTAAAGGAATTAGGGGTTATGGTGAGTGGGTGGGTAAGTGGAGCTGAGTCTACAAAAAGATCAACCATGATCTTGTGGCTTGAGGGGCCAGGTGGCCTACTCCTGCTCCGAGCTCTTATGTTCTTATTTGGACAGGTTAGATGAGTGGGCAAATCAAGTATAATTTGGATAATGTGAGGTTATTCACTTTGGAAGCAAGAACAAGAAGGCAGATTACTACCTAAATGGCTGTAAATTGGGAGAGGGGAGTGTGCAGCGGGACCTGGGTGTCCTTGTGCACCAGTCACTGAAGGTAAGCATGCAGGTGCAGCAGGCGGTAAAGAAGGCAAATGGCATGTTGGCCTTCATTGCGAGAGGTTTCGAGTACAGGAGCAGGGATGTGTTGTTGCAATTATACAGGGCCTTGGTGAGGCCACACCTAGAGTATTGTGTGCAGTTTTGGTCTCCTTTTCTGAGGAAGGATGGTCTTGCCCTCGAGGGAATGCAGTGAAGGTTTACCAGGCTGATTCTGGGGATGGTGGGACTGATGCATGAGGAGAGATTGACTAGGTTAGGATTGTTTTTGCTGGAGTTCGGACGAATGAGGGGGGAATCTCATAGAGACTTATAAAATTCTAACAGGACTAGACAGGGTAGATGCAGAAAGGATGTTTGTGGGGATGTCCAGAACCAGGGGGTCACAGTCTGAGGATACTGGGTAGACCATTTAGGACAGAGATGCGGTGACATTTCTTCATCCAAAGAATGGTGAGCCTGTGGAATTCATTACCACAGGAAGTAATTAATGCCAAAACATTGAATGTATTCAAGAAGCGGCTAGATATAGCACTTGGGGTGAATGGGATCAAAGGTTATGGGGAGAAAGCAGGATTAGGCTATTGAGTTGGACGATCGGTCATGATCATAATTAATGGTGGAGAAGGGCCAAGTGGCCTCCTCCTGCTCCTATCATCTATGTTCCTATGTTTAACTCTGTGCCCTTGTTATTGAACACTATGCTAAGATAAATAGGTCTCCTCCTATGCACTGTATCTATGCCCCACATAATTTTATACACCTAAATTTAATCTTGCCTCAGTCTCCGAAGGAAAGCAACTCCTGCCTATGCAATCTTTTTTCATAGCTAAACTCCTCCGTTCCTGTCAGTATCCTTGTAAACCACTTCTGTGACATGACTGATGTGATTACATCCTTCCAGTCATGTGATAAGCCGACTGAACACTGGCTGTGGTCTAATGAGTGTTTTATACATTTCTAGCATAGCTTCCTATTCTTAATGATTGACCTATCATAGAATCCTTACAGTACAGAAGGAGGCCATTCGGCCCATCAAACCTGCACAGTCTCTCCAACAGGTTGCCCCAGGTATTTACCCCGCTATCCCCCTAACTTGCACATCTTTGAACACTAAGGGGCAATATAGCATGGCCAATCCACCGAACCCACACATCTTTGGACTAGAGTATGAGAGTATCCTGTATGTCGTCTTGGCCATCTCTACCTGTTCTGTAACCTTCAAGGATCTGTGGACATACACTGCAATGTCATACAAATATAAATTGGAGTGGGAGTAGACTCCTCAAGCCTGTTATGTTTGTCAGTCATGGCTGACTTTCTGTCTCAACTCCACTTGATCATACCCCTATATTCCCTAAGAGACCAGTAATCTATCTCCGTCTTAAATATAGTCAGCGAATGAGCATCCACAGTTCTTTGAGATACAAAATTCCAAAGATTCACAACCCTTTGAGTGAAGAAGTTTTACTGCATCTCAGTCTTAAATGTTCGACCCCTTATCCTGAGACTGTGGCCCTGTGTTCAGGATTCCCCAATGGTGGGAAACATTCCCTTAATGTCTACCCTGTCAAGCTCCTTCAGAATCTTGTATATTTCAATGAGATCACCTCTCATTCTTCTAAACTCCAGAGAGTATCGGCCCAATTTACTTGGCGTTGTCTTGTGTGGATAGGTGTCCACTTTTGCTTTTCTCACTCCTGTGAATCTCTTTGGAAAACTTTATTTCGTTAAAGATGTTGTATACAACTTGCTATAGAAAGGTGAAATGGCGGTTTCTTGCGAATGGAATTAGAGTATAGTATATCTACTTCTGTCTATATATTGTTCAACTATTTCTTGACGAAGGAGTATTAACAAGTGCAATTTTTCTTGTTTAGGTCAGGATTGGAAGTCAGCGCAGAAACAGTGCTCCTCATCTCAGCATATATTGCAGCCTATGGATGTCAAAGTGCAGCTTTCTCGAGCCATAGTGGAGAAAGATACCAGAATGCCCAAGTATGTTCACTTGTGGTTTCATTTCATAGAACATAGAACATAGAACATTACAGCGCAGAACAGGCCCTTCGGCCCACGATGTTGCACCGACCAGTTAAAAAAAAAAACTGTGACCCTCCAACCTAAACCAATTTCTTTTCGTCCATGAACCTATCTACGGATCTCTTAAACGCCCCCAAACTAGGCGCATTTACTACTGATGCTGGCAGGGCATTCCAATCCCTCACCACCCTCTGGGTAAAGAACCTACCCCTGACATCGGTTCTATAACTACCCCCCCTCAATTTAAAGCCATGCCCCCTCGTGCTGGATTTCTCCATCAGAGGAAAAAGGCTATCACTATCCACCCTATCTAAACCTCTAATCATCTTATATGTTTCAATAAGATCCCCTCTTAGCCGCCGCCTTTCCAGCGAAAACAATCCCAAATCCCTCAGCCTCTCCTCATAGGATCTCCCCTCCATACCAGGCAACATCCTGGTAAACCTCCTCTGCACCCTCTCCAAAGCCTCCACATCCTTCCTGTAATGTGGGGACCAGAACTGCACACAGTACTCCAAGTGCGGCCGCACCAGAGTTGTGTACAGTTGCAACATAACGCTACGACTCCTAAATTCAATCCCCCTACCAATAAACGCCAAGACACCATATGCCTTCTTAACAACCTTATCTACTTGATTCCCAACTTTCAGGGATCTATGCACACATACACCTAGATCCCTCTGCTCCTCCACACTATTCAAAGTCCTCCCGTTAGCCCTATACTCAACACATCTGTTATTCCTACCAAAGTGAATTACCTCACACTTCTCCGCATTAAACTCCATCCGCCACCTCTCGGCCCAACTTTGCAACCTGTCTAAGTCTTCCTGCAAACTACGACACCCTTCCTCACTGTCTACCACACCACCGACTTTGGTGTCATCAGCAAATTTGCTAATCCACCCAACTATACCCTCATCCAGATCATTAATAAATATTACAAACAGCAGTGGCCCCAAAACAGATCCCTGAGGTACACCACTTGTAACCGCACTCCATGATGAATATTTACTATCAACCACCACCCTCTGTTTCCTATCCGCTAGCCAATTCCTGATCCAATTTCCTAGATCACCCCCAATCCCATACATCAGCATTTTCTGCAGAAGCCTACCATGGTGAACCTTATCAAACGCCTTACTAAAATCCATATATACCACGTCCACTGCCTTGCCCCCATCCACCTCCTTGGTCACTTTCTCAAAAAACTCAATAAGGTTAGTAAGGCACGACCTACCTGCCACAAAACCATGCTGACTATCACCTATCAATTCATTACTCTCCAAATAACTATAAATCCTATCCCTTATAATTTTTTCCAACATCTTGCCGACAACAGAAGTGAGACTCACCGGTCTATAATTCCCGGGGAAGTCTCTGTTCCCCTTCTTAAACAATGGGACAACATTCGCTAACCTCCAATCTTCTGGTACTATACCAGAGGCCAACGACGACCTGAAGATCAGAGCCAGAGGCTCTGCAATCACTTCTCTTGCCTCCCAGAGAATCCTTGGATAAATCCCATCCGGACCAGGGGATTTATCTATTTTCAGACCCTCCAGAATATCCTGCACATCCTCCTTATCAACTGTAATACTGTCTATTCTACTCCCTTGCAACCCAGTGTCCTCCTCAGCTATATTCATGTCCCCTTGCGTGAACACCGAAGAGAAATATTGGTTCAATGCTTCACCAATCTCCTCCGGTTCCACACATAACTTCCCTCTGCCATCTATAACTGGCCCTAAACTTGCCCTAACCAACCTTCTGTTCTTGACATACCTATAGAACGCCTTAGGATTCTCTTTAACCCTATCCGCCAAAGTTTATAATTTTTTTTTCAGTCTATAACAATGAACTAAAAGCATTATAAAAACAAACTATGGTCTGATATATTAGCATGGAAGTGCCTCTGTAGCTATGTCACTTATTTATGTGGAAGCAGCCGTGTTAGTTGAGGTACAGGGTTAAAATAGCAAGGGCATGTTTTAAGGAAGAGTCACATACTTTACTGAAAATACAACTTGTGAGACATTGAACACAAGAACTAGGAGCAGGAGTAGGCCATCTGGCCCCTCGAGCTTGCTCCGCTATTCAATAAGATCATGGCTGATCTTTTCGTGGACTCAGCTCCACTTACCCACCCGCTCACCATAACTTTAATTCCTTTACTGTTCAGATATGTATCTATCCTTGCCTTGCAGGGATTGTACTATGATCTTACTGTAAGGTAAATGATAACATTTCATATGTACACAATGAAGCATGGAACAGGAAAAGAGCATTAACGTGGTGGAGACGAACAAAGGATTAAACCTCCACTCCAGCCTTCATGACCCTCCACTCATAGGCCATGAAGAAGGCCATTTAGCCCATCGAGTCTGTACCAACAACAAACACACCCAAGCCCTATTCCCGTAAATCTTATTTACCCTGCTAATATCCCTGACACAGCCAATTTAGCATGGCAAATCAACCTAACCTGCACATCTTTGGACTGCGGGAGGAAACCGGAGCACCTGGAGGAAACCCACGCAGACACGGGGAGAACATGCAGACTCCACCCAGACAGTGACCCGAGGCCGGAATTGAACCCGGGTCCCCGGCGCTGTGAGGCAGCAGTACTAACCACTGTGCCACGTTTGAAACATTAGTTCTATTCTCTCTCCACAGATGCTGAAATACCTGCTGAGAGTTTCCTGCATTTTCTGTTTTTGTTTCCGATTATAGCACCTGCAGTAATTTGCTTTAATTTAATTTAGTCTTGTTTGAAGTTGATAACTGAATCTATACCCTTTAGTTGTATTTTGACAGTCCAAGGCAAAGAACTTGTACCACCAGCATGGATCATGTCACTGTACATAATAAAATAAAATGGGATGGGGGGTATATGCGGAACAGGTGAGGAGGTGGATTTGCAACCAGGCAGAGATCAGCCATGATCTGATTGAATGGCGGAGCAGGGTTGAAGGGCTGAATTTGCCTCCTCCTGCTCCTAATTCCTTTGTTCCTATGTACATCTGTAGTACAAATTGAGGCTGTAGATCTGGATCATTATTGCTAGTCTTCTTTGAACTCTCAGCGTATCAGTATCCCAGGCTTACATACAGAAATTCCAATGTGAGTAGTATGGAGACAGTTTAGCTAACATCTACTATTTCTTGATTTGCTTAGTTGATGGTTTTGAGTCATCTTTAAACGTGAAACAATTGATACCGTCAAATTCAGCTATAAACCTTGGCCATTGCTCTGGTGAAATACTGAGAGATGCTGCTGCTGGGGAGCTTCTCTGCCTTGGATTGTTACAAAGAACTGGAGATCACCATTTTGAAATGATCAACTTCAAAAAAGACTGGACCAAAATTTTAACTTTTCTTCCTTCTCCATTCACATAATGATCTTATTTGATGTTTTCTTGCGCTCAGATTTCCCATTCCAATGTACATTGCATTACTTCAACCTGTGACAAAATCCATTAGAGCCATAGAGGTTTACAGCATGGAAACAGGCCCTTCGGCCCAACTTGTCCATGCCGCCCTTTTTTTTTAACCAATAAGCTAGTCCGACTTGCCTGTGTTTGGCCCATATCCCTCTATACCCATCTTACCCATGTAACTGTCTAAATGCTTTTTAAAAGATGAAATTGTACCCGCCTCTACTGCTACCTCTGGTAGCTTGTTCCAGGCACTCTCCACCCTCTGTGTGAAAAAATTGCCCCTCCAGACCCTTTTGTATCTCTCCCCCCTCACCTTAAACCTATGCCCTCTAGTTTTGGACCTTTGGGAAAAGATATTGACTAATCTAGCTGATCTGTGCCCCTCATTATTTTATAGACCTCTATAAGATCACCCCTCAGCCTCCTACGCTCCAGAGAAAAATGTCCCAGTCTCTCGTTATAACTCAAACCATCAAGTCCCGGTAACATCATAGTAAATCTTTTCTGCACTCTTTCTAATTTAATAGCAAGAGTGCAGTCTATAATAGAGTGACCAGAGCTGTACACAGTATTCCAAGTGTGGCCTTACTAATGTCTTGTACAACTTCAACAAGACGTCCCAACTCCTGTATTCAATGTTCTGACTAATGAAACCAAACACTGATAATCTTTATCCCGCAAGTTTAATTTGCAATGGTACTTAGCTCTTATACTTCCCACCTAGTCATGTGAATTTTTGTGAATGTCTGTCTAATGCTTTAAAAGGTTTTACATATAGTATACTGCTTGTCCATGTACAAAGTTCAGATTGGACCATTTTCATCCTATCTTGGTACCACACCTGACCCATTCACAAATCCCAAATAATTCAATGTTCCCACAACTTTGCTCAAGCTTTGGTAAGTCATTATTACCAAACCTGGGAACCCATCCTTCTAGTCAGCAGCCATAGCACCCACTCTGCTCTCAAATCCACTCATGCTGCCAAACTGTTGCCCTCTATGTTCCTCCCCAGAATTAGTGGTTCGTAACATTTGCAACTTGTTGTTGTAAATTATAAAACCTAGGACTGTCAGTGCTGCTAAATGCCAGGCACCCACCTCTGACCCTGGCACAGCTGGCAAACCATTTTGTTTATACTCTTTTAAAACAAAAACTCTTCAGGTTGCGGAATATATTGAATAAAACCACTGAATGCCAGAATTATCGAGGTCACTGATTTTCACTTTTCACGGATGAATGAATATTTCTAATATTTTTTTAAAAAGCCAAAACATTATACAATCACAGTAAAATTTATTTTATTCAATGACACATTTAAGTTCATGACATGATGCCTCTATTGTTCAAAACATTGGACTAGATTTTAACCATTGGCTGCCTGGAGTACACTAAAAGGCTCTCCTTTAGTGATGAGGATAGGCCACGTCCTGGATGGAGAGTGTGGAGCTCTTCCAAAATTATAATTGTATGTCATAATACTCTGAATTTGCCTTTTCAAGGAACCTGCCAACTGGTTTGAGTTCACTCTGGCTCCCCACCACAAAAGTCGGGTATTACTGTTAAATTATTCGCCAACGTAGAGCCTTAAAATCCCGACAGTACGGAAGGAGGCCATTCAGCCTATCGAATCTGTACTGACCACAATCCCACCCAAATCCTGTTCCCGTAACCCCACACATTTACCCTGCTAATCCCCCTGACATGGGTCAATTGAGCATGGCCAATCAACCTAACCCGCACATCTTTGGACTGTGGGAGGAAACCAGAGCACCCGGAGGAAACCCATACAGACACAGGGAGGAAGTGCAAACTCTACACAGTTGCCCGAGGCCCGGAATTGAACCCGGGTCCCTGGTGCTGTGAGGCAGCAGTGCTAATCACTGTGCCACCGTGCTGCCATCACTGAGGTATAATCTCCTTTTTTCTACCCCAGTATATTCTGCGATTTGCGTTGATCTGCTGGTTGTCTTATAATTATTTGATGCAGTTCTAGTTTAGATTTGATTGATAATTCTTGTGCCTTATTATTTGGAATTGGGCTGTATTGTATCCAACAGTGAGGTATTTTGTTTTTCAGATTTAAAGTCTCTGGCGAACTCCCTTTGCTTCACGTGAGGATGTCAGATCAGAAAATGAAGAGTGTTTTTGAACTTGCTGACAGCATTCCTTTGCCTCAGAGTTTGTCATTCTCCAAATCGCCCAGCAAGGCAAAGGTTGGTACGATGTCTTGCGTTTCCGAGTGCACCGCATTAGTGATTGCAATGGAGAATCCTTGGCTGGGATTTTCCGCCTCCCCTCCTGCGGTGTGTTTTCTGCCGGTGGGAATTACTGATCCGGCTGAAGTCCATGGAGTTTTCCATGACTTGCAGGCCGTGTTGCCCGAGAACCCGTTGGCAGGAAAGGCTGGAAAACCCAACTCCATGTCTCTGCTTCTCAGCAACTCGAGTCCTTTCAGAAAATCTATATTTCAAGTATTACAGCAAACGTTTTGAATGAATGTTAGCCTGTGTGACGGCTTTCTCATTGGTTAACAGTTGACTACCGCTTGTTTCATCATGTAATTTCAACAAGGGCACTATGTTTCCTGCTGTATTTGCTGTTTTCATATCAATTCACACCTGGCTAGAGAAATGGGAAATTATTCTGTGTTTTAAATATTGGACACAATACTGCTTTTAAGCAACAAGAATCCCACCCAGGCCCTCTCCCCAGCACTTGACATATTTACCCTGCTAATCCCTCTAACCTAACCCAGGACACTAAGGGGCAATTTAGCATGGCCAATTCATGTAACCCTCACATTTTTGGAGTGTGGGAGGAAACCGGAGCACCCGGAGGAAACCCACACAGACACGGGAAGAATGTGCAAACTCCAGACACAGTAAGAAGTTTCGCAACACCAGGTTAAAGTCCACCAGGTTTATTTGGTAGCACAAGCCACTAGCTTTCGGAACGCTGCTCCTTCATTAGGTAAGTGGGAGTTCTGTTCACAAACAGGGCATATAAAGACTCGAACTCAATTTACAAAATAATGGTTGGAATGCGAGTCTTTACAGGTAATCAAGTCTTAAAGGTACAGACAATGTGAGTGGAGAGAGGGTTAAGCACAGGTTAAAGAGATGTGTATTGTCTCCAGCCAGGACAGTTAGTGAGATTTTGCAAGCTCAGGCAAGTTGTGGGGGTTACAGATAGTGTGACATGAACCCAAGATCCCGGTTGAGGCCGTCCTCATGTGTGTGGAACTTGGCTATCAGTTTCTGCTCAGCGACTCTGCGTTGTCGTGTGTTGTGAAGGCTGCCTTGGAGAATGCTTACCCGAAGATCAGAGGCCCAATGCACGTGACTGCTTAAGTGTTCCCCAACAGGAAGAGAACACTCTTGCCTGGTGATTGTCGAGTGGTGTTCATTCATCCGTTGTCGTACAGTCTGCATGGTCTCCCCAATGTACCATGCCTTGGCACCTTGCTGCAACTGCCTCAATGCTCAACGCCGACAACTGCCAATCTCCAGATGCAATTTTGCAACTCATCCGCTTCATCCTGGACCACAATGTCTTCGCATTCAACAACCAGTTGTTCATCCAGACACACGGAACAGCCATGGGGACCAAATTCGCACCTCAATATGCCAACATCTTCATGCACAGGTTCAAACAAGACCTCTTCACCGCACAGGACTTTCAACCGATGCTATACACTAGATACATCGATGATATTTTCTTCCTTTGGACTCATGGTGAACAATCACTGAAACAACTATATGATGACATCAACAAGTTCCATCCCACCATCAGACTCACCATGGACTACTCTCCGGAATCGGTTGCATTCTTAGACACACGCATCTCCATCAAGGACGGTCACCTCAGCACTTCACTGTACCGCAAGCCCACGGATAACCTCATGATGCTCCACTTCTCCAGCTTCCACCCTAAACACGTTAAAGAAGCCATCCCCTACGGACAAGCCCTCCGTATACACAGGATCTGCTCAGATGAGGAGGATCGCAATGGACACCTCCAGACACTGAAAGATGCCCTCCAGACGCTGAAAGATGCCCTCATAAGAACAGGATATGGCGCTCGACTCATCGATCGACAGTTCCGACGCGCCACAGCGAAAAATCGCACCGACCTCCTCAGAAGACAAACAGGACACGGCGGACAGAGTACCCTTCGTCGTCCAGTACTTCCCTGGAGCGGAGAAGCTACGACATCTTCTCCGGAGCCTTCAACATGTCATTGATGAAGACGAACATCTCGCCAAGGCCATCCCCACACCCCCACTTCTTGCCTTCAAACTACCGCACAACCTCAAACAGACCATTGTCCGCAGCAAACTACCCAGCCTTCAGGAGAGCAGTGACCACGACACCACACAACCCTCGCTCAGCAACCTCTGCAAGACGTGCCGGATCATCGACACGGATGCCATCATCTCACGTGAGAACACCATCCATCAGGTACATGGTACGTACACTTGCAACTCAGCCAACGTTGTCTACCTGATGCAGGAAAGCTGTCCCAAGGCATGGTACATTGGGGAGACCATGCAGACGCTATGACAATGGATGAATGAACACCGCTCGACAATCACCAGGCAAGAGTGTCCTCTTCCTGTTGGGGAACACGTCAGCGGTCACGGGCATTCGGCCTCTGATCTTCGGGTAAGCGTTCTCCAAGGCGGCCTTCACGACAACGCAGAGTTGCTGAGCAGAGACTGATAGCCAAGTTCCGCACACATGAGGACGGTCTCAACCGGGATCTTGGGTTCATGTCACACTATCTGTAACCCCCACAACTTGCCTGAGCTTGCAAAATCTCACTAACTGTCCTGGCTGGAGACAATACACATCTCTTTAACCTGTACTTAACCCTCTCTCCACTCACATTGTCTGTACCTTTAAGACTTGATTACCTGTAAAGACTCGCATTCCAACCATTATTTTGTAAATTGAGTTTGTGTCTTTATATGCCCTGTTTGTGAACACAACTCCCACTTACCTGATGAAGGAGCAGCGTTCCGAAAGCTAGTGGCTTGTGCCACCAAATAAACCTGTTGGACGTTAACCTGGTGTTGTGAGACTTCTTACTGTGTTTACCCCAGTCCAACGCCGGCATCTCCTCACCAAACTCCAGACAGACAGTGACCCAAGCTGGGAATCGAACCTGGTTCCCTGGAGCTGTGAGACAGCAGTGCTAGCCACTGTGCCGCACATACTGGCATGTGTTCTACTTCTCAAATAATTACAACACCATCAGTCATTTGTTTAGTCTGCAATATTAATTATAATTTAATTATTATTAAATGGTGGCACAGTGGTTAGCACTGCTGCCTCACAGCGCCAGGGACTGGGGTTCAATTCCGGCCTTGGGTCACTGTCTGTGTGGAAGTTGCACATTCTCCCCGTGTCTGCATTGATTTCCTCCGGGTGCTCTGGTTTCCTCCCACAGTCCAAAGATGTGCAAGTTAGGTGCATTGGCCATGCTCAATTGCCCCTTTGTGTCGGGATTAGCAGGGTAAATGTGTGAGTTTGCGAGAATAGGGCCTGGGTGGTGGGTGCAGACTCAATTGTCCGAATGGCCTCCTGTACTGTAGGGATTCTATGATTAAAGCACTACTCACCTGGGCTAAGTGATTGTTAAATTTCTCACTGTCGGCTGGCAAAGTAGAACAGAAGTCAATCTTTACCAAGTTCCGGAGTTAATGAGGCACGAGAAATGTATAACTCCCAACTCTATGGCCCACCATCAGTGTCAATAAGTGTCTCTTTATACTCTTTTGACCAATGATAAACAAATGAATGATCGACCCCTTTTAAAGGAGGAATTTGACATTACAACCAAAACACACACTGTATGTGTGCTCAAGTCATGATCCAATGAGTCCCCTCCGCCTGCACATATTTAACCTTAACTCATACAATTAACAATTTATATTTCCAGCATGTTTAGCATGAAACACATCAGGGAGTTTGGCTCTGACATTCATTACCACCAGTATGCATCATCTCACTGTACATAATAGATAAAGGGATAAGGGGGTATGGGAAACAGGTGGGGAGGTGGATTTGAGAGCAGGGAAAGATCAGCCATGATCTGATTGAATGGCTGTTTAAGAACCTAAATGTGGTGCAAACATTTTTGAGCATCTAAATTTTATTGCCGTTTCCTAAGTAATCTCTATCTCTTAAAAGATTCTTCAACAAAAATATACTGATCTAATTGCTTCCCAAACAACCGTTCTAGCAGGAATTTTTTTAATGCAGTCTATTTTTGTTTTGATCATGTGCTGGTAAAGTGGATCTTTTTTATAAAATAATGTTATTTTAACTTTGTTAACTCAATGTGAACTCGTGCTCGTTTTCAGTCGTGCCTTCGAAGTGACATTTTAGAGAAAACGCTACCTCTATGGAGTGATAGGCCAGAATTTTCCAGCCATTCCTGCCAGTGGGATTTCCTGGTTGTGCCGATGGAGAACCCTCCGCCACAGGTTTCCAGTGGCGGGAGGTGCAAACCGTGGGAAACCCCGCTGACAACGGCAGAACCAGAAGGTCCCACTGCCGGCTAATGATGGGCTGCCTCTGCTGCTGTGAAACACACTGCGGGGGGAATGTAGAAAATCCTGCCATGGTCGAAACAGACTTTAAGTGGGTTTAAGTTGAAACTGTTGGTGCATTTGGGCAATTGTACTGACGTATCCCTCAATCAGTGTCCCTTGATCCAGTAACACAAGGTCACATCGTTTACATGTTTGTGTTGGTAGATGTCATTGGCAAAACCAAGAAAGGTATTTGATCCTCATCTTGTAGCTGTTGGTTCTTCCGTATCACTGGAGGCAGATGATTCAAGTAAGCTTTGAGTATCCTAACTTTTGATGTTTTTACTATTGCATGGTAGCTGAAAATTGTGTTCTGTTTTGTTAACCTACACAGTGAATATCCCTCGAAACTAAAACATAAGGAGCTTGCCTAGATTTTAGTGACAAATGTTATAATTTGTCAAGCTCTGTGCTTCCTTCAGCTTTCCTGGAACATTTGAAAATGTGTGACCTGATGTGATATTTCAGTGACGTTCTTTTTATTTGTGACATTCTCCCCAAGCTTAACGACTGTAACCATTGATCTGTCACTGAAAACATTTTACTTTGAGAAGTCGCAAAACTGTGAAGGAACGTACTTATTGCGTCAGGCAGGCTGGAAAATGTCAACCTATTTCAGCAGCTTAAGAATAGTTGAGGACAAATTCCAGAATTGAGGCCAAATAGTTGAGGCCAAACCAGTTATTGATAAAGGTCTGTCGTAACCTTGTTCTTTTCTACTCAATGGTTCGGGGTCTTTTGAACCACTTTCTCAGTCTGCCATCTTCAGTGATTTGTGTGCACGTGCCACCAGGTCTCTGATCGTGCATACCTTTAAGAATAGAACCCTCCAGTTTATATTACCTCTTCCTGTTCTTTCAATCACAATGTGTCATTTCACACTTCGCTGCATTTAATTCTATCTGCTACATGTCTGTCTATTCCACCAGCCTGTCTGTCGCCTCTATGTGTATGAACTAACATTCCTGAATAGAAAAGAATGCTGTGCTCTAAACATGTTCTCTTTATTCCTTCTCATGCATAGTTTTGCTACAATGACTAGTGTACAGTATTTTCTGGGTGGGCCTGGGTAAGATGCTCTTTCGGAGAGTTGGTACAGAATTGATGGGCCAAATGGCTTCCTTCTGCACTGTAGGGATTCTATGGATAGACGGCCAGCTCCAGTTCCACACATCATGATAAATTCACTGATCCTCCATTACTATGTATTGCTTACTGCAGTAAGAAGTCTCACAACACCAGGTTAAAGTCCAACAGGTTTATTTGATAGCAAATACCATAAGCTTTCGGAGCGCTGCTCCTTCGTCAGATGGAGTGGAAAATGTTTTCCACTCCATCTGACGAAGGAGCAGCGCTCCGAAAGCTTATGGTATTTGCTACCAAATAAACCTGTTGGACTTTAACCTGGTGTTGTGAGACTTCTTACTGTGTTCACCCCAGTCCAACGCCGGCATCTCCACATCTTGCTTACTGCATGCAGGGTAAATAACATAACTCCACGATGCTGGATTGTACCTCAGACACATTGCACCTGTTGTTCAGCTTGGGCACAGCATTCAGCTGCTGCCCCTCTAGAAATGTCAAGAACAACTCCTGATTGTTTGAGAGCTTATCTGTGTTCTGTGAATTGCTATTAGAATCCGAATGCTGCAAGATTCAGACCTTGGGGCTTCAACTCATTACAATTTATATCAATGACTTGGATAAAGGGATCAAACGTTATGTCTCCAAGTTTGCTGATACAAAGTTCGGTTAGTAGCGAACCTGTGAGGAGAATGTCGAGTCTGAAAAAGGATATCCATAGGTCAACTGAGTGGGCAAGCAGGTCACAGATGGGGCTGAATGTGGAGAAATGTCAAGTTATTCAATTTGTGAGAAGAATAGGAAAACTGAATATTTTCTAAGTACAAAACTGTTAGATGATGGTATTCAGAGGATTTGGGTGTTCTGGCACATAAAACACAAAGTTAACATGAAGGCACAACAAGAAATTAGGAAGGCAAGGGGGTTCGAATACATGAGTAAGGAAGTCTTGCTGGAATAGTGCGTACTGCTTTAGTCTCTGTATCTAAGGAAGCGTGTGCTTGTCTTGGAGAAGGTAGAGGAATGGTTCACTGGATTGATTTCTGGGGTGCAGCAACTGTCCTTGAGGAGAGATTAAGTGAGTAAAATGGGCCTATACTCTCTGGAGTTTAGAAGAATGAAAGGTGATCATATTGACATGTACAAAATTCTGAGAAGGGTTGATAGGGTAGATGCTGAAACTTTTATCTTGGTGGGAGAGTCTTGAACGAGGAAATATAGGGTGGAATTTTCCCATTCTGGGAGTCATAGTGGATGGCACAGGACCATGCAGAGGTCTGTTGATCTTGGGCGGGATTTTCCGGTCTTGGGGCAAATGTGGCCGGAAAATCTCACCCATAGCCATTTTGGCTAAGAAGAATTTTTTTTTCACTCAGAAGGTTGTGATTCTTTGGAATTGTCTCTCCAAGAGAGCTGCGGATACGCACTTGTTGAGTACGTTCAAGGCCGAATTCGGTAGGTTTCTGAACGAAGGAGATCATACAGGGAGTGGCATTAGGGTCGAGAATCAATTAATGATTGTATTAAATTGTGGTGTAGTCTCGAAGGGTCCTATGGTCTACATTCTCGCATTTCCATTCCTCCTAGGGCTTAAACTGGTCCCATGTGTGATGGGCTGTGACTATTGTCCTGTTAATGATATTTATTGAAAGCTGAATCTTCTGTGAATTTTCGAGATGACCTTGTGAAAAATTTCTAAACTCGTGATTTGATTAGAAATTGCACCTCATAACTGGACTGGAATAACTCTGTTACATCTCACTGCCTTCCTGTCAGAATGAAGAGCTGCGAGTTTTCAATCTCTTGTTTTTATTTTGTCGACGTTCTGGAGACGAGATAATCCGGGCCATTAATTTTAATTTAAGTTATTTAATTTCAACCTGAGGTCCACGATGTAAGTTTGCTACACTTTTTAAGACACAATATAAGCTGGATTTATGGATTCTAAACTTGCACCATGCAGCTATCTGATTTTATGCAGTTTTGCTAAATCCTGGAGGCTTTGCTTGTTGTCTATAAATATTTTGCATCTGGAATAGTTCAAATAATGCTTTCTTGAAATTGTCAGAAGTATTCCTTCCTTTCAAGTGTGAGCAAATCATCTTATTCTTCAGGTTCTCTGGACTCTGAAGAAGAGTTCTGTGACGCAAAGGAAGAAGTGCACTTGACACCTAAACTAGCAATGGCAGCTGGCGATGCACAGTCACTCCAAGTCCAGAAAGATATTGAGAGTCTGCATGAGGAGCTCACAACTCTACAGTTGAAGTTTGTAGTTAAAGAGGTATGTAATATTGAATGTATTCAAGAGGCGACTAGATATAGCACTTGAGGTGAATGGGATCAAAGGTTATGGGGAGAAAGTAGGATTAGGCTGAGAGTTGGACGATCAGCCATGACCGTGATGAATGGTGGAACGGGCTGGAAGGGCCAAATGGCCTCCTCCTGCTCCTATCTTCTATGTTTCTACGTAAACATTTTCAGTGTGTTCGCATTGGACTCATTCGTGTTTCCATAACTCTTTTGTGCGCTCGTTAAAATTCTTCCTCCTTATAATTATTGTGCTTTTGTGAATGAAATTATGAATGACCAGAACAGATGGCACAGTGGTTAGCACTGCTGCCTCGACGCCAGGGTTCAATTCCCAGCTAGGGTCACTGTCTGTGTGGAGTCTGCACGTTCTCCCTGTGTCTGCGTGGGTTTCCTCCGGGGTGCTCCAGTTTCCTCCCACAGTCCGGAAGACGTATTAGTTAGGTGCATTGGCCATGCTAAATTGTCCCTCAGTGTACCCGAACAGGTGCCGGAGTGTGGCGACTAGGGGATTTTCACAGTAACTTCATTGCAGTGTTGTAAGCCTACTTGTGACACTTATAAATAAACTTTTTAGATGGCTTGACTACTGTTGGTTATGCTTCTAAATGTACATGTGGTTCAAGTATTTTGGACTGTTTATGAGGTGCAGTTCTTTGCTTTAAGGCATTAGTCCTGCTTTCCCTGGTGCTGTGCACCATTCCCAATTTTTAGGCTAAAAGAGAACCCATTTGGTATTTCTGTCGAAGTGCTGTGGGAAAGATACCAACTTTTAACCTTCAATAACCTTTCAATCTACAAGGCTAAGACAGAATTTGGCATGCACAGTTGAATGTGGTGGTCATTTTTGTTGTGTGATTGAGAATTACATTTTTAAATTCAGATGAAGGGAAGCGTCAGTTGTATTTGTTGTAGTTTAATCACGAGCATGAGGTACTTTTGCCTCTCTCCGCTTCCCCCCTCACTCCACTAAACACTCTGTTTTTACCTCCATTGAGGGGTTTACTATGAAATGCCAGGTTAGTTTTTCTTTGATGTTCGCCAATAACAAGCTGTTTCTTTAATGTGTAGTCATTTAAACTCTGTTTCCTTGTTGCTGAGAAGGTGGATTTGAAGCGTGTACCAATTGTAGTAAGTCTTTGGTGCATTGTATTCAGTTAAATAGTCCTTTTGGTTTCTTCCCTGTAGGTAGTTGTTGAACTAACAAGGCAAGAAGACCAGGAGAAGCCGCTGCTTGTTTTCAGTGTGACTCAATTGGGTACTGAAGTGAACATCAGAACGTTTGATTTAGTGTCTACATCATATCTAAAGAAAATCACCTTGGATTATTGCGAAATTGCTGGTGAGTATCTTGCCTCTTAAAATTCTCCCAAACGATAAATTTGGGTAATTTTCAGTGTTTGAAGGAAGGTCATAAATACACTCCATGAGCAGACCGTCAACCTTCCTAATATCAGCATTAAAAAAAATCAAATTAAATAGCTTAGAGTTCCAATTTTTGCAAAATTTTCATCACTTCACTGCTGTAGAAAATCTAACTGATAACGATGACCCCTTTAAACAAGGCGCTTACACCTTCCCAATAACTCATTTCAATTTGAATCCTAAAATTAAAAACTCTCTCCAAAAAATGTAGTATCCTAAGTTAGCCTTATAATTTGAATATATAAACTTCAAATAACTTTTTATTCTAGTGCACACACGATTATAATGTGAAGTGGTAGCACATGATGGTGGAATTAATTTGTCATGCTGCGGAGTGTTGGAATTTTGATTTGATTTTTCACATCACTGAATTTCTTGCTTTGGCTTGATTGCTTTGGGGTTGTGCGTGTGTTTGGATGGGGGTGGGGAGGGCTGCTGTTCATAGTTCAGGGGGATTCAAAATGGGGTGAAGATATTGAGGAAAGAAAGAGGAGTTCCAACAATCACCAAAACTTTATGCGTTATGTAGACTTGAAACTTGTCTCCTGCTATATCCGATTTCCTCTCATGTAAACAAAATGCAGAGTCTTACAGGGCAGAAGGAGACCAGCCAAACCATTGTGCCTTGCCGGCTTTATGAAGGAGCTCCCCAATTTAGTCTCTCACCCCAGCTTTTCCCCATAACCTTGCAAATCAGTGCTCTTGATTTGTCATTTGACAGTTCGTATAGAATCTGATTCCACCTCCCTTTCAGATAGTATGTTTCAGATCGTCAGAGTCCTCGACTGGAAAAATATTCTCCTGATTTCCCTTTAGTCCTTTTGCCTATTAACCTCATATTACTGGTTTAAATGTACGACCTCTGATAAATCTCATCATGCGACGCCCTCTATTGGGCCCTCAATTAATATTTTTGTATGTCTCCAAATAATTGTAGAATGAAACACTGGAACAGAGGGAATAGGAGCAGGAGTAGACCATTCAGCCCTTCAAACCTGCCCCACCATTCAGTGCGATCATGGCAGATCTCTGATCTCAAGTACATTGTTTCCCCATTTCCCTTGAATCGATTAGAATCTAAAAAAGCCAATTGATCACAACCTTTAAGTTATCGTCCCTGATGTCACCTTGATGGTGCTGGGCAAATCTTGGCTGTTCCATAATGTGAGTTTGTGATTAGTTTCATGGGAAAACCACAAGCTCCATGACTCAACTCTTGAGTACAATTGCTAACAGGGCGAAAAGCCAGGTGAAATTTCTGGCTGTGGGACTCGGAGCTTAACTTGTAGTTGTTGGAGAGAGTGGCATGGTTTGTAGGGGATCACTTGGAAAACATTGCAAACATTTTTATTCTTTTTCAGATTTGTGTAACTTGTTATTTTGTTTTTAAGCTGGATGAGCTACCTGTAATGTGGAAGGAATGAATTTGGAAAAATTAGATAGGTTTAGGGCCTGATAATGACATTTTTGTTATTTCAGGGGATGTGGGCATTCATTGCCCATTCCTAATTGCGCTTGAGAAGGTGATGGTGAGCTGTTACCTTGAAATGCTACAGTCCATGTGGTGTATAAGACTATGTAATCTTACATAACAATACAAGATTAAATTCATGCATGGTTTAATTAAATAAATAGATGCGTGTGGGAAAGAACGTGATGTTGCATAAGAGCCCTCAGTCTTCTAGTGATGGTGACATTTTAAACCCTGATGTATTTTAAGAATAACATGTACTAAAATTGGATTTCATGGTTTTATGTTCTGCAGATGACCAAAATCAGAAGCTACATTTGATCAGTTGTGCAGATACACCAGGTTCAGATCTTCTCAAAGTGGAATACATTAAGGTATTATTTATTCTTCCATTAAACATTATTCTGAAGGTAAAATATAGATAATATGGTTCCAGTCGGTTGCAGGTCTTTTCCCGCACACGCAGTGTCAGCTGTAGCTCACTTGCTATCACTCGTGCCTCTGGGTCACATGGTTCTGGGTTTGAGTATCATTCCAAGGTTGAGTACAGAACTAAAGGCTGACGCTCCAGTGCAGTACTGAGGGAGTGCTGCACTGTCAGATGTGCTGAATTCTGGATGGACTTCCTCCTCTTAAAAATATTACCGTGGGATTTTTCTGGCAGATGGAAGCATGATTTAATAAGAGTGGGGAGTTCTTCCTCATGTCCTGGCTAATAACTGTTTGATCAGTCAACATCGGGGGGTGGCGATGGGTGGGGGCACGGTGCAGGATGGGCAGCACTGCTTTCTCAGTTTGGGTTCAATTCTGGCCTTGGGTGACCGTCTGTGCGGAGGTTGCACGTTCTCCCCTTGTCTGCATGGGTTTCCTCCGGGTGCTTTGATTTCCTCCTGTAGTCCAAAGGTGTGCAGATTAGGTGCATTGGCCACGCTAAATTGCTCCTTAGTGTCTCAAGATGTATAGGTTAGGTAGCTTCATCATGGTAAATGCACAAGGTTACGGGGATAGGGCAAAGGGGAGGGCTTGGGATGTTCTTTCAGAGGGTCGATGCAGACTTGATGGGCCGAATGGCGTCTTTCTGCATTTTAGGAATTCTATGGTTCAGTTACAAACAGATTATCACATCGCCGTTTGTGGGAGTGACCCCCCCCCCTAAATTTTCCTCTTAGATTGCATGCTTCACAACAGAGACCACATCTACTTCATCGACCCTTCAGCAAGTCTGCTGGTTGGAAAAAGCACAGTAAATGCAAGTCTTTCTTAGGTTGATAATCAGCATTTGCTCTTCGTTATGTCAGTGCTGAAGTAAAATTAACTTTAAAACTTATGTTTTGCAGGCTGACAAAAATGGACCACATTTCAAAATGAATTACAACAGCACTGAACAAATGCTCAAGGTAAGCACTTATTGTCCTATCTCAGAAACATGAAGACCAGCTGGGGAACACCGGTTTGAAAAATAATTCTTGCAAAATGTGTTATTTAATTCAAAAGAAGCCATCTAGACTGACACTTGGAAATCTAGACAAATGAGTTTTATTCGCAAGCAATGGATTTTTCTCGGATATAAAAAAACTGACTCATCATGTCTTGTAAAAAAAAAGTAAAATGTCAACTCATTTTGCTTTTTGTTACATGGTATTTTAGTATTTCCGAATTGTTGAGACACGTTTGTCCTAGTTTCTTAACCCACAATGGAAATGTAATCAATTTGTTAATGTGAGATGTATTAGGAAATTATGTCCTTAAATCATCCATTAGTAGGTTAAGTTTAAATAGTAGCTGAATTCAATTAAATGGATTAATTTTGTAGAAAGGCCTGGCTTTTATTTTTGTTACGTGTGTAATATATGGGCCTATGACAGTTAGTGGACCACACAAAGGGTTTCAGATTCAGATTCATTGAATGATACAGCACAGAAGGAAGTAATTTGAACGATGAACTCTCAGACCGTACAAAGGGATGGAATTTGACCTACATATCTGTAGAATTAGTGGTGTAAGATTCCAATTATGTTAAGAGCACTTTCTCTTGTGTTTATTTCAGGGTAAAAAAAGAGTTTGTGTAATTTTTCGTGTTCTGACAGTGGCAGTGCTCTCCGAATAAAGTCAAAGAATCCCTACAGTGCAGAAGGAGGCCAGTTGGCCCATCGAGCCTGCACTGACAACAGGCCCTACCTCCGCAACCTCCCACATTCACCCCGCCAATCCCTCTAACCTACACATCCTGGGACACTAAAGAGCAATTTAGTATGGCCAATGCACCTAACCCGCACATCTTTAGACTGTGGGAGGAAACCCATGCAGACACGGGGAGAACATGCAAACTCCGCACAGACAGTGACCCAAGCCGGGAATTGAACCCAGGTCCCCTGAGCTGTGAGGCAGCAGTGCTAGCCACTGTGCCACCCTGTTTGTTTACATTTCATTCCACATTCCACCGCCTACACCAAGCAATAATCCTATTGCACCTAAAGGTTGCAAATATCAACTTGACATGATTGGATTAAAATGAAGAATTTTGCACCAAATTTTGTGCTGTTGAAGAAAAATGTGTTTGGAAACCTTTGCTGAATTTCAGAGGAGGAGCAGCCTTTCTCTGGTGTGGCATCTCCTGCTGCTCTCTGATTCACATTGCTTAAGTAGCTGAGTTTCCAATGATCAGATGCTACAAATCTAACTGCATGTGTTGAACCTTAAGTTATGAACTGGAAAGTGTACATTGCTTGGCATTAATCAGTGCCAAAGTAATCTTCGCAATACCACCAATATTTATCATATTGTGGTTGGGAATCATATTTTTAATGTAATTTATTTGTATGCAGTGTGTGAATAATTATTTTGATTTATATGATTAGAACGTAATCGTTGGACGTAATTCCAATTTAATTGGAGAAAACCCATTTTACTTTACCAAGGGAGCCAGTGTGCCTTTCAGCTGTAATACTTAATGTCACCTCTTCATCATACTTGTCAAAATCATTGCAGCTCTTTTGTTTCATGGTCTCAAAGGCATTTGCAACTCTATTTATGTGTCTGCTTGTTGAACTGAAAAGCTTGTTCCTTCACAGCTTCTTTGACTTCAGGCATCAAATTAGAACAGGAGAAAGCCACAACCAGCCCACTCGACCCTGCAATGTCCTTCTTATTTATATCTGGGGACTTGTGCCAAAGCTGGGACAGCTATCTGATGTACTAGTTAAGCAACAGCTCAATGTAGTCATATTCATAGAATCATATCTTTCGGTGACTATCCCAGACTTGCTCCAACACCATCCCTGGTGTATCCTGTCCCGCTGACAAGACAGACTGTTGGCTCAGTGGAGCGGGAATGGCCCTGGCGGTCCTCAACATTGACTGCAGGTCCCATTAAGTGTCATGTTGCTGATGACCTTCATTTCCTCATTCCATATTTTGTTTCTTCTGATTCACCTTCTGAACCATCGCTTGTAATCTCTCTCCCATCCACTCCTATCACTCGTGTATCCCCTGTTGTTTTAGTTTTAAACCCAACTTTTAAGTTGACCAGACTAATTTGATAAGTATTGAGTGCATGTTGAAAAGATCCTGATGTAGCATGTGCTTGACTTATTTCTGATTCATTTTATCAATACTGAGCTATAACTTACCTCCATTAAAGAATCCTAACAAATTTCCTTCCTTTCCCAATAGTTCTAACTCTGAATTATCAGTACTTTTCTGTTCTCATTTCTATTGCTCACGCTCAGTGCCTTTCCAAACCTGACATCTCTCTCTGTTTTGTTCCTTGATCTAAAATAGCACTTTCTTTCTAGGTTGCAAATTCATTTTCCTATTAATTTTTGTCAGATCTTTAGCTGTTTCACAGAATGGTTCTTGAGAGTGATACTGATGTGTTTTCCTCTGATAGTGGCTTTTAATGTTTTTGGACAAGTGGCATGAATATATTTGTCAAGTCTGTAGTTTTACAAAAGTAATTGTAAGAAGCAGAAATATGCATACAAATGTCCCAAAATCTAAAATGTGACTGCAATGCATTGTTGTAATCTGGTGTAATTGGCAGTAAGCAGAATGGATGACATTTTTTATTTTGTTTATTAACAGGTCACATTTTCTTCACTGAACTTTCTTCTGCATACAAAAGCTTTACTTTCAACCATCAATTTCTTGACAACGGTTGTCCCGTCAGGCAACGTGGGCTCTGTTGATAAGGATCATGAAGTGAAAGCACAAAAGAAGGAACAGGATAAAGAGATTGCCACAAAAACAGGTACATGGCTTCAGCAGGGCTTCATGTTAGGATTGTTTCTTCGTGAATTGGACCACTCAATGCAAGTATTAATAAATGTAGAGGGAAATTGCAATTAGCCAAACTGTGCATTCCAGGTTTCATTCTCTTTTCTATTGGATAATATTATTGCTGGCATTCTGTAGTATAATCCACTTTGATTTATGAGAACTAACTTGCCACTTTTTCCTTTACTCACAATCCATGCACATCAATTTACCTCAAACACATTACACATAATAAGTGACTTTGGTTCACTGTGGAGATGTGTTTATTTTAATTCTGTTAATTTTCCCTTGTGCTTCTCTCCTGAGGATTATCTATAATCTTCTCCCCTCTTCTGGAACATTTGACAAGCTGAGGTATGGTTCGAGGGCACTGGTGTCTGTGTAGTGTCATTTAATTAGTAATCCTGGATAGTCAGAGGGGGCAAGTTGTTTTCCCTGTGGGATGCAGGGAGCATCGTCACATAGCCCTATTTGTATTTTCTAATTTAGAATCAGATGCATTTCAGAAGTATTTCATTGAATGTGAAATACTTTGACCATCTAGTGAATATGAAGCACATCATGTAAATGCAAGCTAGTTCTTCCCGTGTTACTTGACTTCATTAGCATATTCTTTTTGTCACTGATTTGAATTGTTTGTCCTTCACACATTTAGTAGAATTAATACAACGTTGTTACTTGAGCCTCAGCACCCCCCCTTCCACTTTTTGACAGGGTTTTGAAAGCTTCTGAAGAGACATTTCTACATGCATGCTAGAAACAAACTTTTAAACAGTGAGTTTACAATCAATCGTTGATCCTTGCCTGGTCCTCGCTCGTCATCAGGTGAACTCCTATATGATGAATGTGCTCAGCTGGCTGGCAACGCCTCCTCCAATTTTAATTCCTGATTTCACAACCCACCACATTCCGCTGGGACTCCGTGATAGGATCATCGTGCATGGATTGATATTGGAGATCTTATTGAAACATTCAAGATTCTGAAGGGGCTTGACAGGGTAGATACTCAGAGGTTGTTCCCCCCTGGCTGGGGAATTTAGAACACGGGCACAGTTTCGGGATAAAGGTCAATTGCTTAGGACCGAGATGAGGAGAAATTTCTTCACTTGGAGGATTGTGAATCTTTGGAATTCTCTACCACCTGAAAATTGTGGATGCTCCAGTATTGAATACATAGGATTTTTGGTCTCCTATGGAATTGAGGGGTAGGGAGCAAGTGGGAAAGTGGAGTTCAAGCCTAAGTATCATAGAAAGCCGACAGCGCAGAAGAAGGCCATTCGGCCCATCGAGTCTGCAACGACAGCAATCACATCCCAGGCCCGACCCCCACAATCCCACACATTTACCCCGCTAATCCCTCCAACCTACACATCCCGGGACACTCTGGGCAATTTAGCATGGCCAATGAACTGAAACCGCACATCTTTGGACTGTGGGAGGAAACCGGAGCACCGGAGGAAACCCATGCAGCCACTGGGATAACGTGCAAACTCCACACAGACAGTGACCCAAGCTGGGAATCGAACCCGGGTGCCTGGTGCTGTGAGGCAGCAGTGCTAACCACTGTGTCACCGTAAGACTAGCCTTGATCATATTGAATGGTTGAGCAGCTTCAACAGGCAATATGGAGCCCCGCTCTCATTTCCTCCTTGTATTCTTTTAGGAGTGCACCAAATTATTCAGCCTCAGCGACTTGAGCATCGTCTCACTTGTACAATCCAAGCAAACATGCAATTTTAAAAATAAAGCAGTAGAAGAATCACTGAGAGGTGGACATCCTCTTGATCAGGGTTGATATTTTCACAGCCTTTCTGAGAGGTGGAAATCTCTCAGACGAAATTTTTTTCCTTCTGTGGCATTCAGTTGAGTGAGAGTGTTGAACTGTGGAAGTTGTGAGAACTCGGACAGGAAAACAATGTCAGCGTGTCCATGCTGAAATGGAAGTATAGGCAAAAGAGGCAAACTAAGTTTCTCTGAAATATTCTCCCTGAGGGGGATTCTGAATACTTGAAAATATATGAACAATGTTGACTTAACATTGCTCAATTATTATGCCAGTTTCAGGAACAAATGGCAAAATACACAAAGATTATGATGACGGTGGCACGGTAGCACAGTGGTTAGCACTGTTGCTTCACAGCTCCAGGGACCTGGGTTCGATTCCCGGCTTGGGTCACTGTCTGTGTGGAGTTTGCACATTCTCCTTGTGTCTGCGTGGGTTTCCTCCGGGTGCTCCGGTTTCCTCCCACAGTCCAAACATGTGCAGGTTAGGTTGATTGGCCAGGTTAAAAATTTGCTCCTTAGAGTCCTGAGATGCATAGGTTAGAGGGATTAGCGGGTAAATATGTGGGGGTACGGCCTGGGTGGAATTGTGGTCGGTGTACATTCGATGGGCCGAATGGCCTCCTTCTGCACTGTAGGGTTTCTATGATTTCTATGACTCTCCCCACCCCCCCGCCCCACTTTGATTTTCAGTTCCTTCAAAAGTTAGTGTTTTTTAGCAAGGTTGAATTACATATTTGCCGTTCCTTTCTGTACCGCTGCCTCTGTCCATCTCAGGCCCAGTAGGAATTATGACCTATCATAATTATAGGTGGTTAGCACTGCTGCCTCGCAGCGCCCAGGGACCTGGGTTCGATTCCCGGCTTGGGTCACTGTGCGGAGTCTGCACGTTCTCCCCGTGTCTACGTGGGTTTCCTCCGGGTGCTCCTGTTTCCTCCCACAGTCAGAAAGACGTGTTGGTTAGGTGCACTGGTCATGCTAAATTCTCCCTCAGTGTACCCGAACAGGCACAGGAGTGTTTTCACAGCAACTGCATTGCAGTGTTAATGTAAGCCTATTTGTGACACTAATAAATAAACTTATTGCACTCCCTGCAGTGGGCTTGAAACAGAAAAGAAAATCAAGAGGCAAACTTTTGCTATCGACTGGGGTACCTCTGTATCTCTGTGGAAAATAATGCAATGATCCCTTACACACATCCTTTATTTCATGCTGTACATGGAGGAGAATCTAAAGTCAAAGAGATATCTGTAAATAAACTGTTTATTTATTCCCAAACAGTACTTCAAGAAGAAATAATGTTTAATCTGAAGTATTTGTTCCATTGTAAGATTTTGATGTAGCTATTGTAAAGTCATCAGAATTTCTTTTTTGACAGTTTTGAAAAGCTGCAGGGATACTGACATCATCGTTTTCCAGATGTTTGCTATGATGAATGCATTCAATGTGGTTGTATGTGATGAAACATGCAGCATTGCAGACATTAGAATACAAGGTAAGACGTACGCCGAGTGAGAGTCAACACTAGGTTCTATTGCTTCTTAATTGCTCTAATATTTCACTTGCACACTGGACTGCTTACCTCAACCACAGGATAACTGAATGGTTACAGCACAGTCGAAGGCCATTCAGCCCAATGTGTCCATGCTGGCTCTGTGAACGAACAATTCCCCTCATGTCTTTCCCCTGTCGTTTAAGCCAACGGAAGCCAATGCTTTTATTCCAGAAACTAACTCTGAAGCTTTCTCTCCTCTGTTAACGCCATTTCCCCCCTCACATCTTCGCCTCATTGCTGCCCAGTTGCTCTCCGTCCTGTCATCCTCAGCTTTCTGGCCCTCCACCCACTGGATTCTTCTCTCATTTCCCAAACTTGATTTTATGGTTTTTGGAAGAGTTCAGAACTGGGTAGACAGGATGATTTTCCTGTCCCTGATCGATCCCCTCTGAGTCTATTTCCAGTTCCTCTGCCATCATTGTGTCTGAAATCAGTAACTTGGTTGAATTTTGTGGATCAAAGTTGGGAATATTCGTAGTTTATGTGGTTCATAACCAGCTGTGCCATTATTGGGCGGCGGGGTGGCAGAGTGGTTAACATTTCTGCCTCATAGCGCCAGGAACCCGGGTTCAATTCCAGCCTTGGGGACTATCTGTGTGGAGATGGCACATTCTCCACGTGTCTGTGTGGGTTTCCTCCAGGTGCTCCGGTTTCCTCCCACAGTTCAAAGATGTGCAGGTTAGGGGGAATTGGCCATGCTAAATTGCCCCTTAGTGTCCTAAGATGTGTCGGTTAGGGGGTGGGCCTGGATAAGATATTGGAGAGTGGACATAGCCGAGATGGGCCGAATGGCTCCATCTGCACTAAAAGGGATTCTATGAAGTCAAGTTTCCTTCAAAAAGGAGAAATTTCTTAACTCCAAAGGGTTGTGGACCTTTGGAATTCTTTGCCACAGAGAGCCAAGGATGCTCAGTCATTAAGTATATGCAAGACAGAGATTGATAGACTTTTGAACACTCCGAAAATTAAGGGATTTAGGAATAGTGATGATGGTGAGTGTAGTACAGGTAGAAGATCAGCCATCATCATACTTAATCAAAGAGCAGGGCTGAATGGCCTTTGCCTGTTTCTGTTTTTTACATACTTCAGCAGACAATGCTCAAAAACCCCTTACTGTAAGAATTTAATATGTTTCAACTTTTATTGTGTCGACATGCTCTCATCCTATTCATCTTGACAAAGACATGAATGCTTTCCTACAACAGATGGTTTGGAAATAAATGACCAGAACCTTAAATGGATCAGCCATTCAAATAATGTGACTAAAAATGCAGGCCAGAGACTGGGAATTCTGCAGAAAATTACTCGCTGAACTTCCCAAAATATTTCCACCATCCGCAAGGGATGTAATCCAGTTACCTGGATGAGTGCGGCTCAAGAAGCTCAACATCCTCCAGGACAAAGCGGTCCTCTTGATTACCACCCTACCCACTGCCACATTCACCCCTCCATCACTGGCGCATAGTGGCAGCAGTGTGTACCATGTACAAGATGCACTGCTGCAACTCAGCAAGGCTTCTTCAATCGTATTTCCAAACACATAGAGGGACAAGGGCAGCAGACGCATGGGAATACCCTCACACGTGGTTCCCCTCCAAGTGACACCATCCTGACTGGAAATATGTTGCTGTTCCTTCACTGTTGTCGAGTTGAAACCCTGGAACTCCCTAGACAGCAGCACTGTGGCATGTTCCACATGCTACACTGGTACAAGAAGGTGGCTCAAAACCACCTTCTCAAGGGCAGTTTGGGTTGGGCTGCTATTGCCAGTGATTCTCACATCCCATGAATAAAAAAACTCTAATTTCCTATTTGACATCTGTTCAAATAATGAAATTTTAGAAAGAAAAATGATTAAGGCTGCAGTTCCGTCTGTTGTTTTCTGCATGGTGGAATGTCGAGTAGTACATTGTTGGAAAGCCCAGCGCAGGAATGCGCAGGTGTCAGCACCGTTACCTGGACAGCTTGCTGAACACTTTCACTTAACAATGGTTCCCCAATCAGATTAAGTATCGGTGAATGTTTGTTAAATCAGCAAAATACTGCCAGTTTCTCCATGGGCAAACTTGTTTAAGGTGTGTGGGGAAAAGTTTAGAGGAGATGGGCGAGGCAAGTTTTTTTACACAGAGGGTGGAGAATGTCTGGGAACGCGTTGCCCGGGGAGGTGGTGGAAGCAGGTACGATAGCGGCATGAATAGGATGGGAATGGAAGGATACGGACTCCATAAGTGCATACGGTTTTAGTTTAGGCAGGCATCATGATCGGCGCAGGCTTGGAGGGCCGAAGGGCCTGTTCCTGCGCAGTACTGTTCTTTGTTCTTTGTCTTATCTGCATAACGGGGAAGGTACTGGAAAAAGTAATGGAACGTGCTTTGTGACATTGCAAATACAGACGTATGATAAGGTGCTCGATACTAAAGTTCTTTACTCAATGCACATCCTATACTGTCCAGGTAACAGTGCTGACACCTGCGCATTCCTGCGCTGGGCTTTCCAACAATGTACTACTCGACATTCCACCATGCAGAAAACAACAGACGGAACTGCAGCCTTAATCATTTTTCTTTCTAAAATTTCATTATTTGAACAGATGTCAAATAGGATGTGGTGTTACTGTAAGTTTTGAAATATGTGATGAAAGGCCTGGTCAGCAAAATCCATGCACTCCTCCCATTCATCAACCTAATTTCACCCAAATGAATGTTACGGTAGTAACTTTAGGATGGTTTATTTAACAATACAGGTTTGGATGCATCTGCTTCAGTGCAGTCACAGCAGATGGAAGTCTCTGCCAGTCTTCGGGATATCATTGTTACAGATGTTGATTCAAAGACTCTACATAAAAAGGTAATACGCTGTATGTACTGATGTCACATCTGGGTGAGCATCTGAATTCACGTGTAAGAGTACTGTACGCTAGGAATTGGTAGGAATATCTCCAGCTGTGCACCATGAAGCTAACAGAAAATTCTGTTTGTTAGAATGCAAAAAACAATGCACGCTGTCGTGCAGCGTTCATTGCCTCACACAACACAATAGAAGCAAAATAATCCGAGAGCAATGCACTGGAGCCATTATCATTAAAATTTCAAACTTGCTTAAAATAGGTTGTTATTGACCGTACAGAGAGTGAGCTGGTAGGTTCACCTTTCGTGTTGCATATGCAAAAATATTTAAGGCACATGTTACATATTTAAGTTTTGAGTTTGTCCTTTGATTATCTGTGTTATCTGCTTTGCATTTTGTGTGGCTGTATAATTGCAGTCAGGAAAGGGAAGTGCGTTTTAGCAGCAGAATTCTTTGGGACCCAGCACAAAGTTTGATATCCATACTAGTTATTTGTTGCCTGGATGTGAGCGCTGCCAGGAAGGCCGCATTTATTGCCCTTCCTGAGAAAGTCTTGTCCATTTGTCTTCCGATCTTGTACTAACGTTGCTGCTGTGATGTCATTACAGCTTGCATCTGGCAAAGGTGATGTGTCTCCAAGTCAGGACGATGTGTCACTTGTTCTTTCTGGTAAAGGTTGTGGGGTCTGGCTGGCTGTTGTGTTTCTGCAGTGTATTGCAGTGCACGTGGCACAGTGGTTAGCACTGCTGCCTCACAGCGCCAGGGAACCTGGTTCAATTCCGGCCTCAGGTGACTGTTTGTGTGGAGCTTGCACATTCTCCCTGTGTCTGCGTAGGTTTCCTCCGGGTGCTCTGGTTTCCTCCTGCAGTCCAAAGATTTGCAGGTTAAATGGATTGGCCTTGCTAAATTGCCCTTAAGTGTCAAGGGGATTAGTAGGGTAAATACGGGGATAGGCCTGGATGGGATTGCTGTTGGTGCAGGCTTGATGGGCCAAATGGTCTCCTACACTGTAGGGATTTTATGTATTGTGTAGGTAGACCATACTATGGAGGTTTTGTGGCACAGTGGGTAATGTCCCTACCTCTGGGCTAGAAGCTCTGGGTTCAAGTCCCGCACCAGGACTTTATGAACACTCCTTCCATGTGGCCAGGCAGGTTGATTATCAACCAGTAATTCCTTCCCGATGGCAGGTGGTAAGAGTGGGAGAATTTGCTGGTCAGTCATACTGCAGAAGGCAATGGTAAACCATCGCAAGTACTCTGCCAAACATAATCATGGACCAATCCAGTGAGGTCCATTGGCACCAGTGCTCTCTTTAGGCATGGCACCTGGAGGAGGAGAACATACTGTAGCCACAGTGTACCGGTAATGGAAGTGCACAGTAAGATGTCTCACAACACCAGGTTAAAGACCAACAGGTTTATTTGGTCGCACAAGCTTTCGGAGCATCACTCCTTCAGGTGAGTGAGGAATGGGAATGCAGTCATTGAATCTGTTAGCGTGGGCTCTGATCAAACAAATTCCACTGATCTGGTTAGTGTTGGGTTTCTTGAGTTGCAACCCATCCTGGCAAGTGATGTAGGTTCCTGAATTGAGCCTTGCATGTAGTACCAAGATACCAGTTACCAGGCATGTTCATAGAATCCCTACAGTGCAGAAGTAGGCCATTCAGTCCATCAGGTCTGCACCGACAACCATCCCACCCAGACCCTATCCCTGTAACCCCACTTATTTACCCTGTGAGTCCCCCTGACACTAAGGGGCAAATTACCATGGCCAATCCACCTAACCCTCACATCTTTGGACTGGGATGAACCCAGAGGAAACCCACACAGACATGGGGATAATGTGCAAACTCCACACACACAGTCGTCCGAAGCCAGAAAGCCACCGTGCCGTCCCTGTTGATCTGATTGATATAGTTCAGCTTCGGGTGAATGCTAGCTGTGAAGGAGATGGGGGCCTCTGTGATAGTGAAGGTCTGGGAAGGTGTTGGATTTTTCTTGGTGATAGCTCTAACCTTGCATTTATGTGGTATGAGTATTAGCTATAACACACCCCAAGCCTGGATTTGTCTGCATCCTGCTGTCAACATGACTTGAGCTACTTTATCATGTTCAGCACAATAGAATTGTCTGTAACCCGTTTCCCCCCTCATTAATCAAGCATTAATGTAAAAACACTGCCAGAATTCCTAAATTTTAGATAGTTCTCTTTCCTGCATTCAATAATTAGGAATTATTTCCTAGTCAGTGTCAAACATGCATTGAAAAGGCGTTCCTTAAATGATTTTGATAATTTGTATTTTACTTTCTTGACTTCGGAGACACTGAGACATATTCCAAAAGTTGCTGCATGGAATTGTTTGCATCAGAATTAACAGCTGCCAGTGTGCTTTTGGAGTGAATATGCTGGGCTCGAACCCTTGGTGGGCTGTTGATTTCCTCCTCCCCTCCCTGCCCACAGCTCTGGGCTGAACGGACCGTTCGCAATCTCAGCATCTTGTTTAACAAGGAGCTGATCCTCTGATGCTGTATGCTCTCCGTCACCACGGCCGCCTGTTTCCATCTCTGCAGCGTTGTTCATCAGCATTTCTGCCTCTGCCCACCTGCTGCTGAATCCCTCATCAGTGCTTCTGTTGCTTCTGCGCACGACTATATCCTCATTGCTGTCTTGGCCCCCCATCTTCCATCCTACATAAGACTGAGCGTATTCAAGTCTAACTGAGCCTATCGTAACTTCAACAAGCCGTGTTCTCCCACTCTTCCTGGACTCTGACCTACATTAACTCCAGGTCCACTGGTTTGAAAACTTATCCTCGCATTCAAACTCCTTCATGACCTGGGCCACCTCTACCTCTGTGTTCACTTCCACCCCTACAAAGGTTTTGAAACTCTGCATCTTGGCAGCTCTGGCTTTTTATGCATTCTCCTGTTACCTTCATCCTACTGGCTGTGATGTCCAAGCCGTTCCTAAACCTCTGTGCTTCCCTTCCACTCTTTCCTCCTTTAAGATGCTCCTTGGAACAAACGCCTTTTATCAAGTGCTTTGCCACCTCTCCTAGTGTTCTCCTTTGGCTTTGTGTCTCTTTTGGCTTTTATTGTATGATTATGCTTCTGTGAAATAGTTTTTGACGTTTTACTGTGTTTAAAAACGCTATATAAATGCAGGCTGTTGTTGTAGTTGAGCTGAGTATTTACCTCGATCAGTGGAGTAGAAGATTTTTAAAAATGAAATTGAAGTACTGAAATCAGTAAAGCAGTCATGCCAATGTCATGAATTTAGTCTGAGACGCACAATTTCTTAGTAATATTAAGCCTCATTTGTGATCCCTGGAGAGACAAGAAATCCTGAGATTTTCACAGATATTCAAAAATATGTTATGTTTACTGCTGCGTGTTATAGGGTGGCACTGGTTAGCACTGCTGCCTCACAGCGCCAGGGACCTGGATTCGATTCCGGCCTCGGGTCAGTGTCTCTATGGAGTTTGCACATTCTCCCTGTGTCTGCGTGGGTTTCCTCTAGGTGCTCCGGCTTCCTCCCACACTTCAAAGATGTGTGGGTTAGGCTGAATGGCCAGGTTAAATTGACCCGAGTGTCAGGGGATTAGCAGGGTAAATACGTGGGATTACGGGAATAGGGCCTGGATGGGATTGCAGTTGGTGCAGACTCGATGGGCCGAATGGCCTCCTCCTGTACTGTAGGGGTTCTATAATTCTTATGATTCTACATTCTGGAAAGCCAGATGAAGGGTGATACTGGAGACTATCTTTACTGTCTTCAATTTATTTGCAGAGTCAAACATTAGAAGCACACACCCCCTAATCAGCTAGCCTCTCTGTCTCAGTCAATGTTGTCCAAGGCCTGGGCAACACTTTAAAGGTGTTAGCAATTGTTAAGTCTTGATACGGCTGGCTCTCGTGCATTCTACGTACCTTGTACACAGAATTGGATTTGATATGAAAAAAACCGGTAGCTATGCATGTTTTTCTTTTGGTGACATTAGCCCAGTGAGTTGCTGATTGTACATACTAATCGTATGAGCAATTGCAATATTACTGTTATCGAGCAGCTTATAATTTTTTTCCTAACTTTTGCCTAAAATAGAACAGCAACACATTACATTAACATTGAGTGAAATCATATATAATGGAACTGATATCACAGAATACTACAGTGCAGAAGAGGCCCTTCGGCCCATCGAATCTGCACCGATGCATGAAAGGCCTTGATCTGCCCACCTAATCCCATTGCCGGCACTTAGCCTGTAGCCGATAGAATCACTGAATACTACTATGTTACAGATTGATTTATAATACATTTTCCAATAAAGTTCATTTCCATAATTTAAAATGGTAAAATACTCTGATTTTCCATCAGAATGTTTATCTAAACAAAAAGAAAATTATTATTTTCATGTTCAGCTGATTAAATGATGGGGAATAATGATGGCAGCGTTATTTCTGTCTGCTTATATGGCTTTCTGCTGCTGTGATATTTTATATGGATGGGGATGGAGCACAATTGACAGCATTTTCATTGATGTGACCCATAGGGGGCGGCACGGTAGCACAGTGGTTAGCACTGCTGCTTCACAGCTCCAGGGTCCCGGGTTCGATTCCCGGCTCGGGTCACTGTCTGTGTGGAGTTTGCACATTCTCCTCGTGTCTGCGTGGGTTTCCTCCGGGTGCTCCGGTTTCCTCCCACAGTCCAAAGATGTGCAGGTTAGGTTGATTGGCCAGGTTAAAAATTGCCCCTTAGAGTCCTGAGATGCGTAGGTTGGAGGGATTAGCGGGTAAATATGTGGGGGTAGGGCCTGGGTGGGATTGTGGTCGGTGCAGACTCGATGGGCCGAATGGCCTCCTTCTGCACTGTAGGGTTTCTATGTTTCCATAGTGTGGAGATCCAATTGCACTGTAGACCTAGTTTGTCCTGTTCCATTTATAGCTAAACCTGCTTCATGTTGGTGTGTTTGGAGTTCTGATATAATGGCATCTGTTACCATGTGTAGGCATTGTAAAATCTACCACTGTACCCCAGCAATAGACTCATACGTCTGTGGGGTGATTTGCTCGGGCTGAATTATAAAGCCTGAGATAGGTAGGAACAAACTCTTCCAGGGACCCAGAGTGAGAGAATGTAGATACAAAACTGGATTTAGGAGCAGTAGGACCATTTGTATTTTGCCTCCTGAACAGCACTGTAGGTGTCCCTCACAGTAAGAAGTTTAACAACACCAGGTTAAAGTCCAACAGGTTTATTTGGTAGCAAAAGCCACACAAGCTTTCGGAGCTCTAAGCCCCTTCTTCAGGTGAGTGGGAATTCTGTTCACAAACAGAGCTTATAAAGACACAGACTCAATTTACATGAATAATGGTTGGAATGTGAATACTTACAACAAATCAAGTCTTTAAGAAACAAAACAATGTGAGTGGAGAGAGCATCAAGACAGGCTAAAAAGATGTGTATTGTCTCCAGACAAGACAGCCAGTGAAACTCTGCAGGTCCACGCAACTGTGGGAGTTACAAATAGTGTGACATGAACCCAATATCCCGGTTGAGGCCGTCCTCGTGTGTGCGGAACTTGGCTATCAGTTTCTGCTCAGCGACTGTGTTTACCCCAGTCCAACGCCGGCATCTCCACATCACGGTGTCCCTCACCACATGGACTCCAGCAGGTCAAGAAGCTGGCTCACTGCCACTTCTCAAGGACAAATACAGTTGCACAACAAATGCTGGTCTGGCCAATGGTGTGAAAGAATAAAATAAATTGCTGAAAAAAGGGACAGGCTGTTGAAACTTTTCATCTTGCAATCATCTGCAGGAATGCCCGTTCTAAAGGGAACAACAATTTACGCTGCATGGAAAGAGATATAAATTGTTGTTAATTGGTATTCTTGTAAATCTCTTCTGATGAGTGCAAGATGAAAAGATTCAACAGCATGTCTCTCTCCAGCAATGCTCAGTTCTCTGCTACCAAACGACTATTAATAAAATAAATGGAAAGGGGTGCAAGGCTGTTGAATGAACTACCGGGGTCATGCTTGAAACAGCAGCCAGGTCAATATTTAAATTGGGTCAGGTGGCTAAGGAAAAGGGGATAATTGGACCAGAGAGTTGAGACTTGGAACTTGGACTCATGCTCTTGTGACTGATGGAAATAAGTGGCCTGTTTCCATGTTGTTAAATCTTATGCGATTATTTCCAGGTTAGTCAGGCCATAGGCTCTGTGACCCTCCCTGCAGTGCAGCAGTGGTGATTGTTTTTGCCAACCTGGAGCCTTGGGTTGAGAGTTTGATGTTTCAGTTGTTTTATATTTGATGAGACCATTTTGAATTAGTTTTTCTACCTCCTTTTCTAGGCTGTTTCCATTGTTGGAAATGAAGTGTTCAGCTTTAATATAACCTTGTATCCAAATGCGATTGATGGTGAGAACTATGCTGATATGTCAAAGGTGGATGGCAAAGTCACGTTACGAGTTGGCTGTATTCAGATTATATATCTGCATAAATTTCTTATGTCATTACTGGTAAGTTCAATGTGTAATGCCAATTTAAATATATTGACCAATTCAAATTTAAAAACTTCCTGTTAAATGTAACTTTAAATATTTTAAAATGTTTTTTTTAAGCATAAAGTGCACTAAAGATGATAACTCCTCCTAACCTAACGCCCCCTTCCTCAACCAGATTTAGTTTAATTTTTGTCTTGGTAAAGTTTTTGCAGAGAATATCTATTTATCCAGAATCCCTTTTTTCTATTTTTCACTGATGTCAATAATTATTTCCTGTTCTCTGTTAACCTGATGTTTGTAATGCTCCGGGGTGGCACAATGGTTAGTGCTGCTGTCTCACAGCTCCAGTGACCCAGGCTCAATTCCAGCCTTGGGTCACTGTCTGTGTGTGAAGTCTGTACGTTCTCCCCGTGTCCGCGTGGGTTTTCTCCGGGTGCTCCGGTTTCCTCCCATATTCCAAAGATGGGCAGTAGGTGGATCGGCCATGCTAATTTGCTCCTTCGTGTCCAAAGATGTGTTAGAGTTGCTTGGGTGATTTGCTAGGGCTGAATTATAAAGCCTGAGATAGGTAGGAATAAATTGCTTCCAGGGACCCAGAGTGAGAGAATGTAGATGCAAAACTGTTAGCGGGATTAGCCATGGGAAATGTGTGGGGTATGGGGATAGGGCAGAGGAGAGGACCTGGGTAAAACACTCCATCGGGGAATCAGTGCAGACTCGATGGGCCAAATGGCCTCTTCTGCTCTGTAGGGATTATATGATTCCTATCTCCAGTAATGGAATAGCATTAACAGATTGCACTGATGCTGCTGCTGTGTTGTGTATCTTGTGGAGAGAAAAGGGGAGAATATTTGAAATGTAAATAAGTAATAATTGACCATAAGAATTAAGAACAGGAGTAGTTCATTTAGCCCTTGAAGCTTGTCTTAATCTCTGCAAAAGTAGCAGTATGGTGCTGGTTATTTGGTAGCTATATGGCTTGGTATAGGGGGCTGGTTAGCTGAGGTGACTAGCTGGCTAGCGATTGGTTCAGAATATTGCCGACAGCACAGGTTCGATTCCCATTCTGGATGAGGTAGAGTTGAGACCGGCTTCCTCGTCCTGCCCTTGAGACTGGGATGCAATCACAAACCACCACTGACAAAACAACAGCCAATGAAAACTGCTCAGGGTAAAGCATCATCAGGCAATGAGTCGAGGGCCTACAACCGACCAGAGCACAAATGAATGAATGGCTTTTTGATTGCTTGATTGTATTGTCTGTTACGCTGACACTGACTGAGGGAGTGCTACATTGCCTGTATGCCATCCTTTGGATGAAACTGTAAAGCTCATCCCCCCTCTATCGATTGAGTTCAATGCTAGGTACTATTCCACATAGCAAGACGATCTTTTCAGTCTTGCGACCAACAGTCATTGCTTCAGAAAATCCATTGAAACGAAGCGGATTTATCTGGCAAGTAGTTGCTGGATTTTGCACGCTTGCTGACAGAATCCGTCACTACACACCAAAAGTAATTAATTGGTTATGAAGCACTTTGGGGCTTCACACGGATATCAAAGGTGTTATATAAATAAATCCATTTTTATTCTTTGCATCTGTGAAAAGGTGTGCTGGATAGTTCAAGGTTTTGCAAGTATGCCATGGGGAGCATGTTATGACGTATTAACTCAAATAAGTTTTAATTTAATCAAAAGTCGGTAATCAATTTGTGTTAAATCACAGACTAGATTTACTGTTGTGGAAGCTTCTTATTAATTGCAAATCTACATTGTGTCTGCACAAGTTAAAGGGTGCGTTATTTGTCTATGGACAGAAGCTTAGATCATATAATGCCTGACGTATAATTATGGTGTTAAAGTGTTGGTGTGTGTTCCTTTTGAGGCTATAAACAATTAATTTGAATGTGGGTTAACAACACTAAGTAGGCCAGGCTGGCTCTTCACAGTTTTAACGTCACACTCTAATTGTTAGAGCAAAGGTGGATTAGTTTAATTGGTTTGAGCAGGAAATCGTGCAGATTGGAAAGTACACCTTGTTTTCAGGTGAGAATCTGCACGCACACCACTGAAGTGTGACACAGAATTTGACTGAGATCCTTTGATGTTTGATGAGTAAGCAATCCACTCTTCCACCCGTGATTCACTCGTGTTAGCTTGTCACTTTCTGCCCGTCCATTTTCATTCTGATTCATCTACTGCAGTGGTCTTGCAGTTACCACTGGGATCTTTGCATTGGTAAATTACTTTGTTTAAGTAGAAGATGACAATATATATATGGCACAGAGACGGGCCATTCGGCTTGCACAGTCCATGCTGATGTTTATTCCCTACTTGAACCCCCACCCCATCCCACTCCATCTTTCCTCAAGTAAATGTACCATTGTCACGATCTGTTCCCTGAATAGATGCTTGCCCTGAAATGCATTTACATTATTCACTTTAATCACTCCCTGTGGTAGTGAATTCCACATTCTCACCACTAGCGTTCGGGGTAATTTCTTTTCAATTTTAAGTTTATTTATTTATTAATGTCACGAGCAGGCTGACATTAACACTGCAATGAAGTTACTGTGAAAATCCCCTAGTCGCTACACTCCGTCACCTGTTCGGGTACAATGAGGGAGAATTTAGCATGGCCAATGTACCTGACCAGCACGTCTTTCAGACTGTGGGAGAAAACCGGAGCACCCGGAGGAAACCCACGCAGACATGGGGAGAACGTGCAGACTCCACACAGACAGTGACCCAATCCGGGAATTGAACCCGGGTCCCTGGCGCTGTGAGGCAGCAGTGCTAGGCACTGTGCCGCACCCAGCGGGAATTCACAAAACTCCAATGCGGTTCCTTCAATTTACTGAAGCATTTTTTTCAAATATATTTAACTGGAAATGATCAAATCTGAATGCAAACTGTTGCTAACCTTTTACTGCAGAACTTCTTTGACAACTTCCAAGCGGCAAAGGAGGCGTTAAGTGCAGCCACAGCACAAGCAGCAGAAAAAGCAGCCTCCAGCGTGAAGGGTTTTGCTCAGAAGAGTTTCCGACTGGCAATGGACATTCATTTGAAAGCTCCAGTCATCGTCATCCCCGAGTCCTCCAGCTCGATGAACGCTGTGGTGGCAGATTTGGGTTTGATTACTGTTCAGAACAGATTCACTCTGATCCCAGGCGAGGGCTTCTCGGTGCCACCTGTGATGGACATCATGGACGTTCACCTAACGCAGCTGAAACTTTCGAGGTAGCGGTAAATTTCTTCATCTTGTGGTCCAGTGAGTTTTATGTATCTGATTGCCTTTGCCTCAGGTTCTTCCCAGAGTGAATTGCTCCGGGCTGTTAAACAACCGCTTGCAGTACCATCTGATGATTGAATAGGCTCAATATTATGTGTTAAGCGTTTCACATGCATCCAGCACTACATAAATTAACAGTAAATGAATCTTTGAGGAATTTAGAGAGGCAGAGAGATTCAGGGAAGAAATTTCAAAGCTCGTGGCCTTGGTAGCTTTAGGAACGGCCACCGATGGTGGGAGCTATTAAAATCAGGGATGTTCAGGAGGCCAGAATTGGAGGATTGCCAAGTTCTCAGAGGGAGGACTGAATGGGGTCGGGAGTAGCGAAGGTGGAGACCATGGAGGGGTGAGAATCTTAACATCAAGGCATTGCTAGATTGGGTCAGTGAACACATGGGTGATGGGTAAACATGACTTAGTTCAACTTTGGATGCAGGTCGCAGACCCTTGGATGAACCTAAGTTTATTGTAATGAAAGATGGGAGGCCAGCGAAGAGTATGCAGAATAGTCTAGTTTAGTAACAAAAGCAGAAATCATAGAATCCCTACAGTGCAGAAGGAGGCTATTTTGGCCCATTGAGCCTGCGCTGACTACAATCCCACCCAGGCTCTATCCCAGTAACCCCACTTATTTAACCTGCTAGTCCCCTGATATTAAGGGTCAATTTAGCATGGCCAATCCAACTAGCCTGCACATCTTTGGAGTGTGGGAGGAATCCAGAGCACCCGATGGAAATCCACGCAGTGCTACTGGAATCACCCAACCTAATGGCCGCAATGTTTTCACCATCTACTCCTCACAGGCATATTGCAGCCATCTATTTATTTATTTAGCATGGGAAGAACACGCAAACTCCACACAGACAGTGACCCGAGGTCCCTGGCACTGAGACAAGAGTGCGAGGGCGGCACAGTGGTTAGCACGTGTCTGATTCCTGGCTTGGGTCACTGTCTATGAGGAGTGTGCATGTTGCCCCCGTGTCTGCGTGGGTTTCCTCTGGATGCTCTGGTTTCCTCCCACAGTTCGAAAGACATGCTGGTAGGTGCATTGGCCATGCTAAATTCTCACTCAGTGTATCTGAATAGGCGCTGGAGTGTGGCGACTAGGGGATTTTCACAGTAACTTCACTGCAGTGTTAATGTAAGCCTACTTGTGACACTAATAAATAATCTTTAAAAAAAAAACCGTGTCACCATGTCCAGTAAAAGATTTTTTTTGTATTTCGTAGCAAAAAGCAAGTAGTAAAAATTAGTAACAAACACTTGGTCACAAAAAGCAGGCTGGATGGGAAGGGCTGAATGGCCTTCATTTCTTTGAGGAGTTCAGCAGCAGATTGACTAAGGTAGGGGTGGAGTTAGAGTGCAGGGAGATGGTGAAGTGGAGCTGTCATGAATGCGTGCATTGCCAGGATGGTGTTTGACTCTAATGCTTCCTTCCCCATGATTGACCCGCCTGTGATTCATTGCCTGGCTTCACACATGGAGAATGGGGATTGGATTATTTGGAGGATAACATTGGGTCTGCACTGGAGCAGAGACAAATGCCTTCAGGAGACTTCTGGTGGAAGAATGGATGGAGTGATCAATCTCCATCCTGCCCCCACATCCCAAAAATAAGTGAAGAATTGTAAATGATAGATTTGAAATCATCGCTTACAGTCAGTTTAAAGCGCTATCTTATTGGTCTGAAAGGAAATGGATTATTACTTTAACATGACATAATTACACTTCTGTTGGTGATGCACTGATTCACCTGCATTTTTCCACTAGGACTATCCTGCAGACCAGTTCACCTCAGCTTGACATTCAAATGCTGCAGCCCATCGACTTACAACTCTCTGTGCAAAGAAATTTGGCAGCAGACTGGTATCTCAAAATACCGAGCGTTGAAATCAAAGGACATTTAAAGACCATGAATGTGAGTAACAACATGTTTTATGGTTGCTTTATTTTGTTGTCATATGCATGTTCTGGCCTGGGAAGCTCTACGTGAAGCTGTACCTGTTATAGTCAACATGCTGTATTTTATATTTGCAGTGTACCTCTGTATGGACAGAAACACGTGCCGCCTGATTTCCTTTGCTTTGCTCTACCTCATCCAATGGATTATTTATGAGCTTTCCTTGTAGGGTTTAGACGTGGGAAGTTTTTACCACGTCTGCACTTTCCAGATGGGATCCATGTGGTAATAGGAATGCTGGTTGATACTTCCTTCATCTTAGTCCCTTGGACAGGGTGACGAAGTCCCCAGTAGAGTCCTAACAGTTGGTCAAATTTTTCTCCAGTAAATTCAGCACTGCTCAATCCACATTCTGTGCGCCATTCTGGTGTGCAATATTCTAGAAAAATGGAAATTGTTAACCCTGTAGCATTCTAACTCATAATCCCACACATGTTGGTAGAAGGTACAGGCCTGGAAGTGGAAAGCACCTTGCCTGCATAGACAGTGAGCTGGGAGAAAGCCTGCCAAATAACTTCCTTTACACCATCAAAGTGCTGATTGTCAGGTTACCTGTCACACAAATGTATAACCGAATGTATTACTGCAGACTTATGGTTACTAATATTGTGGCATCTTGCTAGTTTGCTGTTTGATGATTCCATCAGTACAAATTGCTGATTCAGTTATTTTCAGTGAGATGCATTTACAAAGAACAAAGAACAATACAGCACAGGAACAGGCCCTTCGGCCCTCCAAGCCCGCGCCACTCCCTGGTCCAAACTAGACCATTCTTTTGTATCCCTCCATTCCCACTCCGTTCATATGGCTGTCTAGATAAGTCTTAAATGTTCCCAGTGTGTCCGCCTCCACCACCTTGCCCGGCAGCGCATTCCAGGCCCCCACCACCCTCTGTGTAAAATATATCCTTCTGATATCTGTGTTAAACCTCCCCCCCTTCACCTTGAACCTATGACCCCTCGTGAACGTCACCACCGACCCGGGGAAAAGCTTCCCACCGTTCACCCTATCTATGCCTTTCATAATTTTATACACCTCTATTAAGTCTCCCCTCATCCTCCGTCTTTCCAGGGAGAACAACCCCAGTTTACCCAATCTCTCCTCATAACAAAGCCCCTCCATACCAGGTAACATCCTGGTAAACCTCTTCTGTACTCTCTCCAAAGCCTCCACATCCTTCTGGTAGTGTGGCGACCAGAACTGGACGCAGTATTCCAGATGCGGCCGAACCAACGTTCTATACATCTGCAACATCAGACCCCAACTTTTATACTCTATGCCCCGTCCTATAAAGGCAAGCATGCCATATGCCTTCTTCACCACCTTCTCCACCTGTGACGTCACTTTCAAGGATCTGTGGACTTGCACACCCAGGTCCCTCTGCGTATCTACACCCTTTATGGTTCTGCCATTTATCATATAGCTCCTCCCTACATTATTTGACCAAGAAAGTCACTAGAGTGACTGAGTGACATTTGGCTGTTGATCAAATGTATCCATCTGTCATTCAAAGACATGACTGTTTTAGCCTATGTATGCTCCTGGTTTTGATAAGCTTGTAATCTACAGTGATGGACGATACCTCTTTAATGTACATTTCTTTCCAGTAACATGTTCCAGGGCTTAATTCATACTTAGGAAGTACAGTATAAAAGATGAAAATACTGGCACAGACAGCCAAGAGGAGCAAAATCTTTTCTCTCTTTGTAACAATAAGATCCCTGGCCCCTGACTCAGCTTTGTAACACAGCATGGATTATTCTCCTGACACCCGGACATTGAGCATTGGGTGGAGCTCATTGAACCGTACAATACGAAGGGAGGCTTGTCATCCATTGCACTTGAGCTGGCTCTTTGAAAGCCCCATATCTCAGTTTCTCCTCAGACCCCGTACATTTATCATTTTCAAGTACATTTTGAATTGTCTTTTGGAAGTTCCTCTACTGCTTCAGATAGTGTGCTCCAAATCTTAACCCCCCCCCCCCTCCCCCGTGCAGGGCTGGGGGGAGTGCTTCTTTCTCCTCTAGTTCTTTTACCAGTGTTTTTAAATCTATGGCTTCTGCTCATCCAGCCAGAGGAAGTAGTTTCTCCATGTTTTCTGTTAAAACGTGTCATAAGTTTGAACACCTCTGTTGGCTTCCTTCTTGGCCTTCTCTGTTCTCAAAGCAAACATTTTATTGAAGACACTTATCCCTTACATTATCCTGTAAATCTTTTCTATACCCTCTGCACCAAAGCTTTAACATCTCAGAAGTATAGAGGCCTCACCACTGATTTGTAAAGGTTTAGCATGACTAGAGAAGAAAATGTGGTGGAGAGTTTTGCTCGCTGCTGACAGGACTGATATTACTTTGATTGAAAAATCAGGCAGGTTCTGAAAGGGATGTCCAATCCTCCCTGCGAGTTTCACATCAGAAGCAATGTTTAGCTTTGGAATTCTGTACCCCAGCAATTAGTGGAGGCTAGATCATTGAATATATTCAAGGAGGAAGACTGATTTCTGATCCAAAAGGGAGTTGGTGTTTTTTTTAATTCAATTGTGGGACATGGGCATTGCTGGCTGGTCACCATTTATTGCCCATCCCATTCCCGGCTTGGTCACTGTCTGTGTGGAGTTTGCACATTCTCCTCGTGTCAGCGTGGGTTTCCTCCGGGTGCTCCGGTTTCCTCTCACAGACCAAAGATGTGCGGGTTAGGTTGATTGGCCAGGCTAAAATTGCCCCTTAGTGTCCTGGGATGCGTAGGTTAGAGGGATTAGTGGGTAAAATATGTAGGGATATGGGAGTAGGGCCTGGACGGGATTGTGGTCGGTGCAGACTCGATGGGCCGAATGACCTCTTTCTGTACTGTAGGGTTTCTATGATTTCTATCCCTAGTTGTCCAAGGGCAGTTGAGAGTCAGCCACCATTGCTGTGGCTTTGGAGTAAGGGTGGCAGATTTCCTTCCCTAAAGGACATTAGTGAACCAGATAGGTTTTTCTGACAATCGACAGTGGTTTCATTCTGTTAAAAAAAATGTCCAACTCCTTTGCAGCAGACAATAAAGTGGGATTAAGGCCACAGTCAGATCAGGTGCGATTTTATTGAATGAATAGAGCAGGCTCAAGGGGCCAAAATGGCCTCTGACTGTTCCTGTTTCTTATGTTTTATTTTTAATAATGAAAATTTACCTCGGCTGCCAGAAGAGGCATAATTGTAGTTAGGACTTCCACAGTGAACGGTAGGACCTCGGAGTATCGTGGAACAGAGGGACGTTGGAGTTCAGGTGCATGGTTCTTTAAAGGTGGAGTCACAGGTAGATATGCAGTGAAGAAGGCTTTTGGCACGCTGGCCTTCATCAGTCAGGGCATTGAGTGTAGAAGTTGGGAAGTTATGTTGCAGTTGTACAGGATGTTGGTAAGGCTGCACCTGGAGTATTGTGTTCAGTTTTTTTCATCTTGCTATAGAAAAGATGTTATTAAACTGGAGAGCGCAGAAGAAATTGACAAGGATGTTGCCAGGGCTGAAGGGACCGAGTTATAGGGAGAGGTTGGACAGGCTAGGATTTTTTTCTTTGGAGCGTAGGAGACTGAGGGGTGATCTTTATTTTTTGATTTGATTTATTACTGTCACGTGTATTAACATACAGTGAAAAGTATTGTTTCTTGCACGCTACACAGACAAAACATACAGGAAACGAGAGAGTGCAGAATGTAGTGTTACAGTCATAGCTAGGGTGTAGAGAAAGATCAAATTAATGCAAGGTAAGTCCATTCAAAAGTCTGACAGCAGCAGGGAAGAAGCAGTTCTTGAGTCGGTTGGTACGTGACCCCAGACCTTTGTATCTTTTTCCTGACGGAAGAAGGTGGAAGAGAGAATGTCCAGGGTGCGTGGGGTCCTTAATTATGCTGGCTGCTTTTCCTGAGGCAGCGGGAAATGTAGACAGAGTCAATGGATGGGAGGCTAGTTTACGTGATGGATTGGGCTACATTCATGATCTTTTGTAGTTCCTTGCGGTCTTGGGCAGAGCAGGAGCCATACCAAGCTGTGATACAACCAGAAAGAATGCTTTCTATGGTGCATCTGTAAAAGTTGGTGAGAATCGTAGCTGACATGCCAAATTTTCTTAGTCTTCCGAGAATGTTGGTGTGCTTTCTTAACTATAGTGTTGGCATGGGGGGGGGACCAGGACAGGTTGTTGGTGATCTGGACACCTAAAAACTTGAAGCTCTTGACCCTTTCCATTTCGTCCCCGTTAATGTAGACAGGGGCATGTTCTCCTTTATGCTGCCTGAAGTCGATGACGATCTCCTTCGTTTTATAGAGCTTTATAGAGGTGTATAAAATCATAAGAGACATGGATAGGGTGAATGCACTCAGTCTTTTTCCCAGGGTTGGGGAATCGGGAACTGGAGGGTACAGGTTTAAGTTAAGAGGGGAAAGAATTAATGGGAACCTGAGGAGCAACTTTTTTACACAGAGGGTGGTACGTGTGTGGAATGAGCTGCTGGAGGGAGTGGTTGAGACAGGGACATCGACAACATTTAAAAGGCATTTGGACAGAAACATGGATAGGAAAGATTTAGAGGGATTTGGGCCGGATGCAGGCAATTGGGGTTAGCTTAGATGGGCCTTTTGGTTGGCATGGACCAGTTTGCGCCAAAGGGTTGTCTCCGTGCCATAGATTCTTTGATTTCAGAGCGGAATGGTTCCTTTCTATTGGAGTTCTGTTTTACTGCATCTTATTTTCCTCTTTCAGATTGTTCTCAGTGAAGAAGATCTAACTGTCCTGATGAAGATCTTTCAGCAAAACCTTGGTGAAGGCAGCCAGGAGCCAAGTGGAGCACAAGCACTTAAGGATGACGGAAAAAGTAATGGCAAAAAATATTATTCCTACATCTTGTGTTTGAAATCATAAAGCATTGCCATTTGAATGAGAAAGTGACCTGCAAAAAATTGAATTGTCCACATCTTATTTTTCATTTAATTTCAATTGTCTCCCGAGAGCAGTTGTCCTTTTTTCAATTATTTCCTGATGCGACAGTACTTTTTCCCTCGCTCTCTGCTACCACAATTATGTGCAAAAGCTGATAACATTTGACCCAAGTTTAAACATCCGATTAAAGAATGACGTTACTGAAGGAGATCCAACTTAATTGCCCAGTGATTACGCAGAACTGGTTTTGTTGCGTCTGCGTTGAAAAACCTGCAATTTAGTGAGTTGTTTAATGGAGCATTTTCTTTAACTATAGACCTGTGCCTTTAATTTGAGGGTGAGTCAGGCTGATTTCCACCCTTTAATTTCACTGATGTTGTTCATCCTCTGCATCCTTTTCCTTTACAACACAATCAAAAGCTCTGTTGGTGAGAAGCAGAGTAGCAAAACACTTGACCAGAAACAAAGCCAGTATAAAATTATCAAGATATATGAGCTGCAGTCTTAATATTTTTGTGGACAAAAAATAGTTTTATTTTGTCTATTATTTTTAAAGAGCTTATTTGTTTGAATTGTACTTCTCAACCTTATAGAATCATAGAATCCTACAGTGCAGAAGGAGGCCATTCGGTCCATCGAGTCTGCACCGACCAGAATCCCACCCAGGCCCTATCCCCATAACCCCCATGCATTTACCCTAGCTAGCTCCCTGACTCTAAGGGGCAATTTAGGATGGCAAGTCCACCTAACCCGCACATCTTTGGACTGTGGGAAGAAACCGGAGCACCCGGACGAAACCTACGCAGACACGGGGAGAACGTGCAAACTCTACACAGACAGTGACCCCAATCGGGAATCAAACCCAGATTCCTGGCGCTGTGAGGCAGCAGTGCTAACCACTGTGCCACCGTGCTGCCACTTTTCCTTTAATATCGAAGCTTTAAAATGTTCATTTCCCCAACTTGGGCACAACGGTGGCACAGTGGTTAGCCCTGCTGCCTGGGTTTGATTCCCGGCTTGAGTCACTGTCTGTGTGGAGTTTGCACATTCTTCCCGTGTCTGCGTGGGTTTCCTCCGGGTGCTCCGGTTTCCTCCCATAGTCCAAAGATGTGCGGGTTAGGTGGATTGGCCGTGCTAAATTGCCCCTTAGTGTCAGGGGGACTAGCTAGGGTAAATGCAAGGGGTTAAGGGGATAGGGCCTGAGTGGGATTGTGGTTGCTGTAGACATGATGGGCCGAATGGCCTCCTTCTGCACTGTTGGGATTCTATGATTCTATGAACTGATAGAGGTTCAAAATGGTTAGTTAAATGGTGTCTGGTAAAAGCTAGTTAAAATCACGGTAGAAGATTTTAACATAAATTAAATGCTTCCGATATAAATGCTGTTGATCAATCAGCCATGCTTTGCAAATCGGAGTGATGCTTG